>NW_019942921.1:38248-42144 GCF_002910315.2 Salvelinus sp. IW2-2015 | reverse complement strand
ACAATTTATCACCTAGCTGGCCTGAGCATGATGCTGAATATTACAATGTTATCACCGTCAGGCTGAGCTGGCAATGATGCTGATAATATACAATGTTATCACCGTAGCTGCCTGAGCATGATGCTGAATTACATGTTATCACCGTAGCTGCGCTGCGCATGATGGCTGAATTAGTGATGATCGCAGCGAAGTTGACCATGGTTTGAGCAAGCCTTTAGCCTACTATAAGCAGACCTTGCTGTTTTATTTTTAGAGAAGATAAGCTTGAAATGACTTGGCAACACATATAAGTTTTAGCTTTCTTATATTCCAATCTCAACAATTATTTCTGTTTGCTTTAATTAACTCATTGTCTTTTCTGTTCTTCCCTTCTTTCTCTGTCCTTTCTCTCCACATTAAAATATCTCTCTGCAAATATTCATATCTTATAGAGGGTCTACTTTAGCCCCCCCCCCCTCCAGGACTGAGGGATAAGGGAGAGAAGGACACAGGGATGCAAACTAGTCACCTTTTGGCGAAATTCGCCGTTTTGATCCAAAATAGGTGACCTATGTGATTGGTTGATACGTTTCCCCCTGTGATGCCCTGGCAGTGTTGTGATACGTTTCCCCCTGTGATGCCTTGGCAGTGTTGTGATACGTTTCCCCCTGTGATGCCWTGGCAGTGTTGTGTTAAAAGAAATAGCTTGAGAAGAAAAAGCGGTGTTGGTAGGATAGGAATGACTGTGATGTGTTCCTCTGATGTCATTGTTGTAAAATAAACGGGTCTCTTTTCTGGTATGACTATAGCTGTGACATCACAGATGACTAATGTGAAATGTTTTGCGGTTCATGTTTCAAAGTTTGAGGTGAGATCACCTGGTTTATCATCTCTCTCTCCTCCCTTTCTCAATTCAATTTCAATTCAATTTAAGGGGCTTTATTGGCATTGGAAATATATGTTTACATTGCCAAAGCAAGTGAAATAGATAATAAATAAAAGTGAAATATTTTTTTATTGTTTAACAGTAAAAATTACACTCACAAAAGTTCCAAAAGAATGAAGACATTTCAAATGTCATTATGTCAATATACAATGTTGTAACGATGTGCAAGTAGTTAGTGGTGTTTGTTGTTCACCGGTTGCCCTTTTCTTGTGGCAACAGGTCACAKATCTTGCTGCTGTAACGGCACCTTGTGGTATTTCAACCAGTAAATATGGGAGTTTATCAAAATTGGGTTTGTTTTTGAATTCTTTGTGGATCTGTGTAATCTGAGGGAAATATGTCTCTAATATGGTCATACATTTGGCAGGAAGTTAGGAAGTMRAGCTCAGTTTCCACCTCATTTTGTTGGAAGTGTACACATAGCCTGTCTGCCGACAGCGACCTTTCACTCTTTCTCTCCCCCTCTATTTCTTTCTCTCTCCCTCTCTACCTTCACCCTCATCTCTCCCTCTTTCTCTCTCCCTCTCTCCCTTCTCCCTCATCTCTCCCTCTTTCTCTCTCCCTCTCTTCTCCCTCTTTCTCTCTCCCTTCTCCCTCATCTCTCCCTCTTCCTCTCTCCCTCTCTCCCTTCTCCCTCACCTCTCTTTCTCTGTGTTAAGGCGTCCGTCCTCGCCAACTGTCTGTGTTTGGCCACTGTGTCACATGGTCTCATGCTGCAGCCGCCTGTCTCTGTCTCTCAATTAAATTTGCTTTATTGGCATGACGTAACAATGTACATACATATTGCCAAAGCTTATTTTGGATATTTACAATATAAAAAAATAAAATGAGAATCAAAGTTGTCAACGGTACAACAGTAACAACAATAACCAAGGGTCAAAATAACCATACATTCAACCATAACAATAAGCATACAGTAGAGTACATGTGCAGGTTGATTGGTCTGTCAGACACTGTCCCTCAACTTATGGCAGGCAGCAATGTAGTGCGCTGCCAACCCACAGCGCTCTCTCTCTCTCTCTCTGTCTCTCTGTCTCTCTGTCTGTCTGTCTGTGTCTGTAACCAGGTGTGCTTTCTCATCTCCTACCTGGTGTGTGTGTGGTATTTAGCTGCGTACTCAAGTTGTGATCTCTCTCTTTCTCTGCAGGAAGTTTGGGGAGCGCCCTCAACCACAGCGCCTAACAAGGTGAGTACACACACACACACACACAGACACACACACATTTCAGTATGCTTGTTTTATCCACAGACAGTTCAACAGGGCTTGTTATGGTTAGGATTAGGGGTGAGATGAGGCCAGGAGACTGGTCTCAGCAGTGTTTCTGTTGGTCCTTTGGTCAGTCAGCCTAGAGAGAGAGAGGAAGATAGGTGTGTGTGTGTGCCTGTCAAATCAAATCAGATTTTATTGGTCACAGACACGTGGTTAGCAGATGTTATTGCGAGTGTAGCGAAATTCTTTTGCTTCTAGATCCGACAGTGCAGCAATATCTAACAGGTCATATCTAACAGGTCATATCTAACAGGTCATATCTAACAGGTCATATCTAAAAGTAAATATCTAACAGGTAATATTTAACAGGTAATATTTAACAGGTCATATCTAACAATTCCACAAGAAATTGTGTGTACGTATCCATGCCGCTCCAAGGTGAAAATGAGCGGTCGAGCATTCTCTGGAACACACAAGCGTTGTTTTGGAGGGGGCCCTGTCCTCTCCGCCTTTTGATCTCTCCCCCTCTGCATTCACCAAACACTTGTTACCGACGATCGGAAGAAAGACACTGTGGTTAGTTTAGAGATGTTGTCTATGAAAGGTGTTTGTGTGTGTGCAGCTGTGTTGCGGTTACCCCAGAGCGTGGCCCTGTTTATTTTAGTTTGGCAGTGACTGGGGCAGCTAAAAGCCAGGGTCCTCCAGGGCCTGCTAAGTCTCGGGTCCTTCAGGGCCCCACTGTCAGCCAGGCTGTTCCACTGTTCAGCTGATACAAAACACACTGTAGACTGCTCGAAATGCTGCCTGGCTTTGTTGCTTTGGAGAAGAAACCCGGTCACCAATGTTAKAGGGGAAACTTCAGAGACACTTGAYACTCATTCTGAAAATGAAAATCTATAATATATGCTGTGAGATCTGACTCAATTTTAGACTTACCTGTAGGCTATATGAATGTAGGCCTTATTTATTGTCATGTGATTTTAATGAACTAGAATGTGCCTGACGTCACAAATTAAGTTGACATGGGGGGGGAGATTTCAGTTTCCTCTGACAGTCAATTCTCAGCCCATTGTGCCTTAATGACAATGGGAGAGGGTATGCTGACTGACGTGACTGTCTGTTGATGTTTTCATTTAACCCAAGGGTCCTGGGTTGAGGACGCGTGTCATGTCCCCTTTGTGATCCAAAGGGGCGCTCACCAATAGGGCTCCAAGACTCTTTGTGTTTTTTTCCTCTGTGTGTGTGTGTGTGTATACCTTTTGACTTTGTGTGTGTTTGCGTGTGTGTGCCCGCATTTGACCCTGTGTGTGTGTGTGTGTGTTTGCCCCTCCCTGTCCTAGCCAGCTGCAGGTTTAAAAAAAAAGAAGTGTATTTTAATTTTATTTAATCTTTATTTAACTAGGCAAGTCAGTTAAGAACACATTTTTATTTACAATGATGGCCTACCCCGGGCAAACCCGGACGACGCTGGGGGGGGGTCTGGGTGATTCCACTCTATTCTGGTGTAGCTAGACACTGTGACCGATACACTGGACAGATGCCACTCTGCTGTATCTGTAGTCCGGCTTAACTCCACACACGCAGACACATCATTACTGACCCCCACTTTGCCCTTTGTCTCTGTCTATCTGTCTGTCAATCTCTCTGCCAGTGGCACACAAAGCTATACCACTAGCCTATAGCTTTCTGTTGTATACCGCTAGCCTATAGCTTTCTGTTGTATACCAGTTTTGCTGTCCAGTATTGACTTGTGTAGTATAG
>NW_019942921.1:29220-38229 GCF_002910315.2 Salvelinus sp. IW2-2015 | reverse complement strand
GTCCGGCAATCTCCTATTCAGTTTTCCTTTTGATGTGCTGTAGCATCTCTTGTGTGGTTGCGTTCCTCACGTCTCCTCGCATGTCTCTTTTGTTTGTGTGTTGTGTTCCGGTCATCTTTTGTTGTGTGTGCTTTGTTGTTGCATGGCTGTTGTAGTCGGCTGTGCGTGTCGGCTGTGCGTGTCGGCTGTGCGTGTCGGCTGTGCGTGTCGGCTGTGCGTGTCGGCTGTGCGTGTCGGCTGTGCGTGTCGGCTGCGCGTGTCGGCTGCGCGTGTCGGCTGTGCGTGTGGTGGTGAAATGTCACTTTGTTTCTCAAATCAGATGACTTGGGTCCAGGTCCTAAAATAATAACCAGCCACCTGTGGGTAGATTTGGACATTGGTGGGTAAAATGTCTATTTCACCAGCCACATTGGTGGGTGGTCAGGGCTCCACAGTGTGAGTAAAGTAGGAGTGAGTAAAAAATATAAATAGTAAAGTACAGATACCCCCAAAAACGATTTAAGTAGTACTTTAAGTATTTTTACTTAAGTACTTTACACCACTGGTCCTGCAGTAGCTGCTTTCAAAGTATTTCTGCCATTTTGTTTCATAGCTGCTAAATGAAACGCACAAAGTCAAAGAACTACAAATCCTATAGACTATCCCACCTTGCGCTGCAACACTGCCTGGCTGGGTTCTGTGCGCACGTGAAGAGCTGAGTGAAAGATTCACTTTTAGAAGCGCTGCGTACAGGCATACAAGTTGATCTAATTTACATGAAACGAAGCTCTYCTGAAGTGKGACTTTGTCCTTGTGTTGCTTGGCTATTTCCATTGTTTTGTTCACAAGCTAGGTTGTTTTTCTATGTTTSAATTTCAACTGCTAGGGAAGAGAAGYCAATGCTTCWAKTAGTCAARCTTACAGGTACAAACATGACTCTAGTCGCGTTACCATGGTAACCTCCCYCCCTTAAAGGGGCAGGTGAACATTTTTGCCTCAACTGTGAAATTTTGGTTAAAAGACTCACTTCTTAATCCACCTATCGTGTCAGATTTTGAAAATATGCTTTACAGCGAAAGCAATCCAAGCTTTTGTGAGTGTATCAATCAATGCTAGAACAGCTAGCCCCAAATTAGCATGGTCACGAAAGTCAGAAAAGCAATAAAATTCATCGCTTACCTTTGATAATCTTCGGATGTTTGCACTCACGAGACTCCCAGTTACACAATACATTTTCTTTTTGTTCGATAAATATTACTTTTATAACAAAAAAAACGTCATTTGGGCTGCGCGTTATGTTCAGAAAACTACAGCCTCGTTCCGTTCGACGAAAATTCAAAAAAGTATCCGTAATGTTTGTAGAAACATGTAACATATTTTTTATAATCAATCCTCAGGTTCTGTTTTTAACATACAGATCGATAATATTTCAACCGGACGCGTACCTAATTCAATAAAGAGGAGAGAAAGAAAATGGAGCCTATTTTTCAAAATAAAAGCCTGAAACTATGTCTAAAGCCTGGTCACAGCCTGAGGAAGCCATTGGAAAAGGAATCTGGTTGARACCCCTTTAAATGGAAGAAAGACGGGAAATGAAACACAGATTAAAAAAATTAAAAAAATAACTTCCGGGTTAGATTTCCTCAGGTTTTCTGTTTTGTTATACTCACAGACAATATTTTGACKGTTTTGGAAACTTTGGAGTGTTTTCTATCATAATCTGTAAATTATATGCATATTCTACGATCTGGACCTGAGAAATAGTCCGTTTACCTTGGAAACGTTATTTAAAATAAAAAAATACAAATCTGGCCCCTAGCGTCAAGAAGTTAATAGTAATACATTTATTGTTTTAGAAACATTTACAAAGCATGCTCATCCGTTTGTTTTTTTGGTGTAAATTTAGCTAAATATTTTGGCTGGTAAAAAATCTGAGTGGCTGGTAGGTTATGCCTTGCTTGTGTCACCCCACCCCTCTTGTTCTTCCTCTCTGTGTGTGTTTGTGAGCGCATGTTTGTCAGTGTGTCCATAACACTGTTATACAAATAAATATAAAAAGTTATAGTGCGTGTGTCCGTGTTAGCCTGTCCGTGTTAGCCTGTCCGTGTTAGTCTGTCCGTGTTAGGATGTGTGTGTGATTATAGGAAGTTGAGTTGGTGCTGTACCCTGGTCAATCTGACCGCTCTTTATATTAGCCGTTCTCACTTCTCCTTTCAGCTCTTAACTACTCTTCTCATTGAAAATGGCCCACATAGACAGAGGCTGCTGGGTAGTTAATAGGTTAACTACTCTTCTCACTGAAAATGGCCCACATAGACAGAGGCTGCTGGGTAGTTAATAGGTTAACTACTCTTCTCATTGAAAATGGCCCACATAGACAGAGGCTGATGGGTAGTTAATAGGTTAACGACTCTTCTCATTGAAAATGGCCCACATAGACAGAGGCTGATGGGTAGTTAATAGGTTAACTACTCAACCAGTGTTCATTTCATCAAAMAAATATTAGTCAAACACCTATTTTTCAAGTGTCAATTGATGAGACTATAARTCACAGCTCATCWTTAAGCCCAGGGCCCTGGGTCTGAACCCCGCRCTGTGCAACTTGGTKCTGGACATCCTGACGGGCCGCCCCCAGGTGGTGGTCAACAAACCGAAGGAGCTGATTGTGGATTTCAGGAAACAGCAGATTGAGCACGCCCCTATCCACATCGACAGTACCGCAGTGGAGAAGGTGAAAAGCTTCAAGTTCCTCGGCATACACATCACTGACTATCTGAAATGGTCCACCCACACAGACAGTGTGGTGAAGAAGGAGCAGCAGCACCTCTTCAACCTCAGGAGGCTGAAGACATTTGGCTTGGTCCCCAAGACCCTCACAAACTTGTACAAATGCACAATTGAGAGCATCCTGTCGGGCTCTATCGCCCGAGCCTTCATGTTCATGTCTGGTGAGGACCGTGCCTTACAAAAGGCACACATCCCTCAGTCCAGCCTCTTCAGCCCATTGCGGACAGTCTGAGCACTGATGGAGGGGATTGTGTGTTCCTGGTGTATATCGGGCAGTTGTTGTTGCGCATCCTGTACTGTCTCGCAGGTGTGATGGTTCGGATGTACCAATCTAAGCAGGTGTTGTTACACCGTGGTCTGCCACTGGAGGACGATCAATCTTGTCCATCCTGATTCTCCCTGTAGCGCTGTCTTAGCCGTCTCACATACGGACATTGCAATTTAGTCCCTGGCCACATCTGTAGTCTTCATGCTCCTTGCAAGCATGCCTAAGGCACGTTCGCGATGATAGAGATGAGCCGGGATCTTTTCTTTTGGTGTTTTTCAGAGTCAGTGAAAAGGCCTCTTTAGTGTCCTAAGTTTTCATAGCTGTGACCTTAATTCCTTACCATACTGTAAGCTGTTCGTGTCTTAAGACGGAACACAGGTGGCATGTTCATTAATTGTTTATGGTTCATTGAACAAGCATGGGAACAGTGTTTCAATCTTTTTACAATGGATCTTAAGTATTGATACAGATCTGAAACATCCTGAAAAAAGAGATGTTTTAGGCAGTATAAGGAGGCCAAAATTCATTGGATTAATCAAGATACATTTTTTACATTTATTTCTAACAAAAATTCTAAATCAATAACAAAATTGATCCTTGGTATGACCTATCTTAAAACAATGTAAGCTTGTAGAGGCAATGTAGAGTCTTGAATGTAAGTAGACAAGTCCACGCCCACCAGGGATCAGAACTCTAGGCTAACCAGGCAAGGGTAGCTAACTAGAATGCTGGTGGTGCTGGTTAGCTACAGGGAAGCAATGCACGGTATGCATAATCGGAGACGGAGCCAGAGCGGAGCTGAGCCTGTCGCCCAACTCATCACTTGCTCCCCCACAGCTCACCAGTGAACAGAACTGCACTTGTCTCGTTTAGTCAACTGAAAATGAAAATCTTTAATTATTGTTTTTTTCTGGGTCTTATTTAGTCAATTCAAATCACAAATTTTCAAATCAAATCAAATTCACTAACACATATTCTAGCAGATGTTATTGTGGGTGTAGCAAATGCTTGTGTTTCCTAGCTCCACAGTGCAGTAGTATCTCAACAATTCACAACAATACACACATTAAAAAGTAAATAATGGAAAGAAAATCTAAATATTAGGAGACCAACGTCGGAGTGGCATTGACTAAAATACAGTCGAATAGAGTACAGTACAATACAGTAGCAGTCAAAAGTTTGGACAAACCTATCATTCAAGGGTTTTTTCTGTATTGAAGACATCAAAACTATGAAATACAACCTCAGGAATCATGTAGTACCAAAAAAAGTGTTAAATCAAAAATATTGAGCTTTTTAGCTTCTTCAAAGTAGCCACCCTTTCCCTTGATGAGATGAGTATAGCCATATATAACAGGTATTAAAGTGACAGTGTTCCATTAGTAAAGTGGCCAGTGATTCTATGTCTATGGTAATAGTGGGCAGTCACCTCTAAGGTGCAGGGTTGAGTAACTGGGTGGAAGCCGGCTAGTGATGATTATTTAACAGTCTGATGGCCTTGAGAAAGAAGCTGTTTTTCAGTCTCTCGGTCCCAGCTTGATGCACCTGTACTAACCTCGCCTTCTAGATGATAGCGGGGTGAACAGACCGTGGCTCGGTGGTTGATGTCCTTGATGATCTTTTTTGGCCTTCCTGTGACCTCAGGTGCTGTAGGTGTCCTGGAGGGTAAGCAGTGTGCCCCCGGTGATGAGTTGGGCAGACTGCACCGCCCTCCGAGAGCCTGGGTTACGGGCGGGGCAGTGCCATACCAGACGTGATACAGCCCGACAGGATGCTCTCAATTGTGCATTTGTACAAGTTTGTGAGGGTCTTGGGGACCAGCCAATGTCTTCAGTGTCTCTGTGTGGTGGTGGACCATTTCAGATTGTCAGTGATGTGTATGCCGAGAACTTGAGCTTTTCACCTTCTCCACTGCGGTCTGTCGATGTGGATAGGGGCTGCTCAATCTGTGTTTCCTGAAATCCACAATCAGCTCCTTCGGTTTGTTGACCACACCTGGGGGGCCGTCAGGATGTCCAGGACAAGTGCCACAGGGCGGGGTTCAGACCAGGGCCCTGGCTTAAAGATGAGCTGTGAGTTATAGTCTCATCAATTGACACTTGAAAATAGGTGTTTGATAATATTTCTTTGATGAAATGAAACTGGTTGAGTAGTTAACTATTAACTACCATAGCCTCTGTCTAGGCATTTCAAGAGGCGTTACCTATTAATACCAGCTCTGTAGTGGCATTCATGAGAAAGAATAGGCAACAAAAGTGAAAAACGCTCATAAAAAGAGCGGTAGTGTACAGGCACGCACCAGTCACTCCTATAATCACACACACATCCTAACACGGACACACACACGACACACAAACCGGACACAACACGCGCTATAACTTTTTATTTTTATTTTGTATAACAGTGTTTATGGACACACTGACAACATGCGCTCACAAAACAACACAGAGAGGAAGAACAAGAGGGGTGGGGTGACACAAGCAAGGCATAAAATTAATTTTAAAAAAATCTACCAGCCACTCAGATTTTTTACACCCAAAAATAATTTAGCTAAATTTACACACAAAAAAAACGAGATGAGAATGCTTTGTAAATGTTTCTAAAACAATAAATGTATTACTATTAACGAAGTGAGTCTTTAATGTTTATATGTTTATAGTTTTATCAGCATTTACTTTTATGTATTTCCTACTGGTTGTATGAATTTGGGATCTTTGTCGCCACAACTGTCCCAGGTTCCTGTTTGTAATAGGGATATTTTCTTTCTCGACCAAGCTGACAAATAGAAAGGTCAAATCTTCTACTGTGGGGATTAGTGGATTGAATATAGCTAGTGATTTCTGAAGTTTTGGTATCGTCTTGTTTGGCTAAGGAAAAGTTAATGTGAACAGTTATTCTCACCTCTTCAAAATGCACGTCAGAATTTCGGTAAGAAGGACTGCACATTGTTGCATCGTCATTTGCATAGTTCCTTATAATTAATTACCATAATCTAAATGTGCATTTATGTCATTCATGATCACCGTGGGGGTAATTAAAACATTGTTGCCGGTCAAATGTCCAGCGCCCACATTTTCTTAAAACAGAAACCCTTGTGGTATGTGTGTGTGTGTGTGTGTGGGGGTGTGTGGTGGGTGTGTTGTTGTTGGTGTTTTGTGTTTTGTTGTCCACATTTTTCTTAACAGAAACCCTGGTGTGTGAGGAAGAATGCGAAACGATGTGTGAATTCTTGTGTTGAACTTGGCCTTTGTGCGTGTGCGCCCCTCCAGGTGTAAGAGATTAATGGCGGGCTCCCTCACTGCCTTCACCACACACAATGTTCTATGACAACACCACATCTTAACAACAGTCCGTCCTCCGACTGTAGTATGAACTTCTGAACAAGAAGGTTAATTGAAACATGGAGACAACACTCTTACTATAGACCAACCATTTGTAAACTCAGGATTGAAAGTGCATTTCATTGGTATTTTTGACCAAGATCTTCCTTTTGAAATCTCCATCGTTTTGTGGGAGACAATCCCTGTTACCTCTAATCCTACTTCTAAACCTATCAACTAGTGATGGGGGGAAAACATCGATAGTTTACATCGGTTTATTTACAAATTGAAATATATTTTTGCGCTAGTTTGCGCCTGAACTCCAGCCGAAAACCTGTATTTTTCGTCTTCATAGCTTGTTCTCCATCTTTAAGTATTTCCATGACTGATCAAAACTCGTTTTTCTCATGGCTCTCTCTTTTCTTGTGCAGCAGACATACGATGAGCAATATGTTTGGAACAACGAATCGTCAATTAAAATCACACAGTATCGATCTCAATACATATAGAACATTGAGATGGTCACATACAAGTATCGTTATCTGCAACTAAGTTTTTGCGATAATATTTTGTATCATAAGGTCACTGGCAATCCCACTCTACAATCAACCATGCTTGTGAGGTAAAGAAACGGTCTGATTTTCCTACTCTAGATGCAGCAGCAATCCTCTTCTCTCGCTCTCTTTCATTCGTTCTTTCTTGGTTAGCTCTAGGCCATCTCTGCCAGTAAGCTCTGAATCCCAACAGCAAATAGGGAAGTTTACTTTCCAGTCATCCCAGGGCGGCGGCCATATTGGTGAGTAGCAACAACAGCACTGCGTGTGAATTCTTACCCAACATTTCCTCAACAAGTCTCTATCGTTTAGGGTTGAAATCTGGAACTTTCATTTCCCCCGCTTCTGGCCAACTCAAGTACAGCTACAAACACAACTGACAACGAAGAAAACAAAACTACAAAATAGCTTCGCCAATATGACACTCAATTTTTTCTCTTATTTTTTTCCCCTTCTAGAAGTTGTCACTTAGGCACAGATCCAGGACTTCAGCCTAGCCACCACATATCCAAAGTCGTGGACCATTTAGTTGGAGGGAAGTGCAAACTGTCCTCAGACCAGTGTTACTAGGGGTCACGTTTAATTCGCATCCTTTTCCACCTTAGTCTATATCTGATGTCAGCCTCTCGACAGGAAAGGTCACAATCAGTATCAGCGTGGTCCAATAAACCCTGTGGAGCATGACATGACGTGTTCTGAAGCTGAGGCGAGTGTGTTCCCCTGTAATCAGTTCAGGGCATGTGAGTTCAATGTGTGTTGGTGTGGGTGGTGTGCGTGGGTCACGCCAGTGCATGCCCAACAAGAACATGTCATGAAATTATCAGCTGGAGGAGATCACTGTAGCATCAGATGATTATAGGCACTGCAGCAGTGGTGTCCGTCAGATGATTATAGGCACTGGCAGAGTGGTGTCCCTCAGATTGATTTTATAGGCACCAGCAGAGTGGGTGGTCCCCGTCAGATTATTAAGCAACTGCAGAAGTGGTGTCCTTAGATGATTATAGGCACGCAGAGTTGGTGTCCATCAGATATTATAGGCACCGCAGAGTGGTGGTCCATCAAGATATTATAAGGCACTGCCGAGTGGTGTCCCGTCAAGATATTAATAGGCATGCAGAGTGGTGTCCTGTTCAGATCTGATTATAGGGCACTGCAGAGTGGTGTCTTCAGATGAATTATAGGCACCACAGAGTGGTGTCCATCAGATATTATAGGCACTGCAGAGTGGTAGTCCCGTAGATGAATTATAGGCACTGCAGAGTGGTGTCCGTCAAGATGATTATAGGCACTGCAGAGTGGTGTCTCATCAGATATTAATAGGCACTGCTGAGTGGTGTCCTTCAGCATGATTATAGGCAACTGCAGAGTGGTGTCCTTCAGATGATTATAGGCCACTGCAGAGTTGGTGAATCCCTTCAGATAGATTATAGGCCACTGCCAGAGGGGTGTCCCTTCAGATCTTATAGGACACTGGCAGAGTGGTGTCCATCAGATATTTACCCGGCACTGCAGAGTGGTGTCCCGCAGATTTATTATAGGCACTGCAGAGTGGTTGTCCGTCAGATATTAATAGGCACCGCAGAGTGGTGTCCGTCAGCTTATTATAGGCACCGCGAGTGGTGTATCATCAGCAAATATTTAGGCACTTGCAGAGTGGTGTCCGTCCGATTTTATTATAGCACTTGCAGAGGTGGTGGTCCCGTCAGATATTTAGCACCGCAGAGTGGGTGTCCGTCAGATTATTAATAGGCACGCGGAGTGGTAGTCCGCTCGCATGATTATATAAGGCACGCAGAGTTGGGTGTCCTCAGATAATTGATAGCACTGCAGAGTTGGGTCCGTCAGATATTATACGGCACTGCACGAGTGGTGTCCATACAGATATTTAGGCACCGCAGAGTGGTGTCCTCAGATTAATTATAGGCACGCAGAGTGGTGTCCGTCCAGATGATTATAGGCACTGCAAGAGTGGTGTCCGTCAGATATTATTGGCACTTGCAGAGTGGTGTCCTTCAGATGATTATAGGCACCGCAGAGTGGTGTCGTACAGATGATATTAGCCCACACGCAGAGCTGGTGTCCATGCAGATATTATAGGCAC
>NW_019942921.1:16789-29195 GCF_002910315.2 Salvelinus sp. IW2-2015 | reverse complement strand
TATTAGTCACACACCTATTTTCAAGTGTCAATTGATGGGACTATAACTCACAGCTCATCTTTAAGCCCAGGGCCCTGGGTCTGAACCCCGCCCTGTGCAACTTCGTCCTGGACATCCTGACGGGCCGCCCCGAGGTGTGGTCAACAAACCGAAGGAGCTGATTGTGGATTTCAGGAAACAGTAGATTGAGCACGCCCCTATCCACATCGACAGGACCGCAGTGGAGAAGGTGGAAAGCTCAAGTTCCTCGGCATACACATCACTGACCAATCTGAAATGGTTCCACCCACACAGACAGTGTGGTGAAAAGGCAGCAGCACCTCTCAACCTCAGAGGATGAAAAATTTGCTTGGTCCCCAAGACCCTCACATACTTGTACAAATGCCAAAATTGAGAGCATCCTGTCGGGCTGTATCACCGTCTGGTACGGCAACTGCCACCGCCCGTAACCGCAGGCTCTCGGAGGGCGTGCAGTCTGCCCAACTCATCACCGGGGGCACACTGCTTACCCTCCAGGACACCCTACAGCACCTGAGTGTCACAGGAAGGCCAAAAAAGATCATCAAGGACAAAACAACCACCGAGCCACGTCTGTTCACCCGCTATCATCTAGAAGGCGAGGTTAGTACAGGTGCATCCAAAGCTGGGACCGAGAGACTGAAAAACAGCTTCTTTCTCAAGGCCATCAGACTGTTAAATAGCTATCACTAGCCGGCTTCCACCCAGTTACTCAACCCTGCACCTTAGAGGCTGCTGCCCTACCTGTATTACATAGACATAGAATCACTGGCCACTTTACTAATGGAACACTGTCACTTTAATAATTGTTATATATGGCTATACTCATCTCATCAAGGAAAGGGTGGCTACTTTGAAAGCAAGCTAAACGCTAAATATTTTTGATTTAACACTTTTTTGGTACTACATGATTCCTGAAGGTGTTATTTCATAGTTTTGATGTCTTCAATACAGAAAAAACCTTGAATGAGTAGGGTTTGTCCAAACTTTTGACTGCTACTGTATATACTGTACTCTATTCGACTGTATTTTAGTCAATGCCACTCCGACGTTGGTCGTCCTAATATTTAGATATTCTTTCCTTATTTTACTTTTAAATGTGTGTATTGTTGTGAATTGTTAGATACTACGCACTGTTGGAGCTAGGAACACAAGCATTTGCTACACCCACAATAACATCTGCTAAATATGTGTATGTGAATTTTGATTTGATTTGAAAATGTGATTTTGTTTGAATTGACTAAATAGACCCAGGAAAAAAACAATAATTAAATAGATTTTTCATTCAGTTGACTAAACGAGACAAGTGCAGTTCTGTTCAGCTGGTGAGCTGTGGGGAGCAAGTATGATGTTGGGCGACAGGCTCAGCTCCGCTCTGGCTCCGTCTCCGATTATGCATACCGTGCATTGCTTCCCTGTAGCTAACCAGTCACCACCAGCATTTTAGTTAGCTACCCTTTGCGGTTAGCCTAGAGTCTGATCCTTGGTGGGCTGTTCTACTAACTTTACATTCTAAACATTGCTAACTAAGCTTACATTGTTTTAAGATGGTCATACCAAGGATCATTTTGTTATTGATTTAGAATTTTTATAGAATTAATGTAAAAAATGGTATTTGATTACGCAATGAATTTGCCTTACTGCTAAACTCAGCAAAAAAAATAAACATCTCTTTTTCAGGACAATCTTCATTGTAAAGGGTTAAACACTGTTCCCATGCTTGTTCAATGAACCATAAACATTAATGAACATGCACCTGTGTTCCGGTCTTAAGACACGAACAGCTTACAGATGGTAGGGAATTAAGTCACAGCTATGAAAACTTAGGACACTAAAGAGGCCTTTCTACTGACTCTGAAAAACACCAAAAGAAAGATCCCTGCTCATCTGCCGTGACTTGCCTTAGGCATGCTGCAAGGAGGCATGAGACTACAGATGGCCAGGGACTAAATTGCAATGTCCGTATGTGAGACGGCTAAGCAGCGCTACAGGGAACAGGATGACAGATTGATCGTCCTCGCAGTGGCAGACCACGTGTAACAACCCTGCTTAGGATGGGTACATCCGAACACATCACACCTGCGAGACAGTACAGATGCGAACAACAACTGCCCGAGTTACACCAGGAACACACAATCCCTCCATCAGTGCTCAGACTGTCCGCAATGGGCTGAGAGAGGCTGGACTGAGGGATTGTAGGCCTGTTGTAAGGCAGGTCCTCACCAGACATCACCGGCAACAACGTCGCCTATGGGCACAAACCCACCGTCGCTGGACCAGACAGGACTGGCAAAAAGTGCTCTTCACTGACGAGTCATGGTTTTTGTATCACCAGTGGTGATGGTTGGATTTGCGTTTATTGTCGAAGGAATGGCCACACCAGATACTGACTGTTAGTCACATGTCTGTGGAACTTGTTCAGTTTATGTCTGTTGTTGATTCTTGTTATGTTCATACAAATATTTACACGTGTTAAGTTTGCTGAAAATAAACGCAGTTGACAGTGAGAGGATGTTTCTTAGCCCATAGAAAGGCATTGAATAACAGATTCATACATGGAAAAACAGATGGTAAACAAAACAAAAGTGTCTGTCCTATATCTGAGATAATGGAATTATATTTTGTTATACATATTTAACCAATTTTTTTTTTAGGCACAAACTAATTCCATATATACATTACTAGTATTCATAATTTAAAAAAAAAACTGGTACCTGGCTACTTTCAGTCGAGTCTTGAGGCGTTTGGCGTCCTTGAGCAAAACAACCGGCAGGTGCATTCGTAAAGTATTCAGACCCCTTCCCCTTTTCCACATTTTGTTACGTTACAGCCTTCTTCTAAAATGGATTAAATATATATTATATATATTTTTCTCGATCTACACACGATACCCCATAATGACAAACCGAAAACAGGTTTTTAGAAATGTTTACAAATGTATTAAAAACAGATACCTTATTTACATAAGTATTCAGACCCTTTGCTATGAGACTCGAAATTGAGCTCAAGTGCATTCTGTTACCATTGATCATCTTTGAGATGTTTCTCCAACTTGATTGGACTCCACCTGTGGTACATTAAATTGATTGGACATGATTTTGAAAGGCACACACCTGCCTATATAAGGTCCCACAGTTGACAGTGCATGTCAGAGGAAAAACTAAGCCAATCAGGCCTTCATGGTAGAGTGGCCAGACGGAAGCCACAACAGCCCACTTGGAGTTTGCCAAAAGTCACCTAAAGAACCGTAAAACCAGGAGAAACAGGAGAAACAGGAGAAACCCTCAAAGCATGAGAAACAAGAATTTCTGGTCTGATGAAACCAGAGTAACGTCTGGAGGAAACCTGGCACCATCCCTACGCTTAAGCATGGTATCATGCTGTGGGGATGTATGTCAGCGGCAGGGACTGGGAGACTAGTCAGGATCGAGGGAAAGATGAACGGAGCAAAGTACAGAGAGATCCTTGATGAAAACCTGCTCCAGAGCCCTCAGGACCTCAGACTGGGGCGAATGTTCCCCTTCCAACAGGACAACGACCCTAAGCACGCAGCCAAGACAACGCAGGAGTGGCTTCGGGACAAGTCTCTGAATGTCCTTGAGTGGCCCAGCCAGAGCCCGGACTTGAACATCTCTGTAGAGACCTGAAAATAGCTGTGCAGCAAGCTCCCCATCCAACCTGACATAGTTTGAGAGGATCTGCAGAGAAAAATGGGAGAAACTCCCCAAATACAAGTGTGGCAAGCTTTTAGCGTCATGCCCAAGAAGACTCAAGTGTGTAATCGCTGCCAAAGGTGCTTCAACAAATGTATTACTAAATCAAAATGTAAATCAAATAACAAAATTATCCTTGGTATGACCATCTTAAAACAATGTAAGCTTAGTTAGCAATGTAAGCTTAGTAGAACGCCCACCAGGATCAGACTCTAGGCTAACCAGGCAAAGGGTAGCTAACTAGAATGCTGGTGGTGACTGGTTAGCTACAGGGAAGCAATGCACGGTATGCATAATCGGAGACGGAGCCAGAGCGGAGCTGAGCCTGTCTGCCCACACTCATCACTTGCTCCCCCACAGCTCACCAGTTGAACAGAACTGCACTTGTCTCGTTTTAGTCAACTGAAATGAAAAATCTGTTTAATTATTGCTTTTTTCTGGGTCTATTTAGTCAATTCAAATCAAATCACATTTTCAAATCAAATCAAATTCACATACACATATTTAGCAGATGTAATTGTGGGTGTAGCAAATGCTTGTGTTCCTAGCTCCAACAGTGCAGTAGTATCTAACAATTCACAACAATACACACATTTAAAAGTAAAATAATGGAAAGAAACATCTAAATATTAGGACGACCAACGTCGGAGTGGCATTGACTAAAATACAGTCGAATAGAGTACAGTACATACAGTAGCAGTCAAAAGTTTGGACAAACCTACTCATTTAAGGGTTTTTCTGTATTGAAGACATCAAAACTATGAAATAACACCTCAGGAATCATGTAGTAACCAAAAAAAGTGTTAAATCAAAATATATTAGAGCTTTTAGCTTCTTCAAAGTAGCCACCCTTTCCCTTGATGAGATGAGTATAGCCATATATAAACATGATTAAAGTGACACGTGTTCCATTAGTAAAGTGGCCAGTGATTCTATGTCTATGTACATAGGGCAGCAGTCTCTAAGGTGCAGGGTTGAGGAACTGGGTGGAAGCCGGCTAGTGATGGCTATTTAACAGTCTGATGGCCTTGAGAAAGAAGCTGTTTTTCAGTCTCTCGGTCCCAGCTTTGATGCACCTGTACTAACCTCGCCTTCTAGATGATAGCGGGGTGAACAGACCGTGGCTCGGTGGTTGATGTCCTTGATGATCTTTTTGGCCTTCCTGTGACATCWGGTGCTGTAGGTGTCCTGGAGGGTAAGCAGTGTGCCCCCGGTGATGAGTTGGGCAGACTGCACCGCCCTCCGAGAGCCCTGCGGTTACGGGCGGTGCAGTTGCCGTACCAGACGGTGATACAGCCCGACAGGATGCTCTCAATTGTGCATTTGTACAAGTATGTGAGGGTCTTGGGGACCAAGCCAAATTTCTTCATCCTCCTGAGGTTGAAGAGGTGCTGCTGCTCCTTCTTCACCACACTGTCTGTGTGGGTGGACCATTTCAGATTGTCAGTGATGTGTATGCCGAGGAACTTGAAGCTTTCCACCTTCTCCACTGCGGTCCTGTCGATGTGGATAGGGGCATGCTCAATCTYCTGTTTCCTGAAATCCACAATCAGCTCCTTCGGTTTGTTGACCACCACCTCGGGGCGGCCCGTCAGGATGTCCAGGACCAAGTTGCACAGGGCGGGGTTCAGACCCAGGGCCCTGGGCTTAATGATGAGCTGTGAGTTATAGTCTCATCAATTGACACTTGAAAAATAGGTGTGTGACTAATATTTCTTTGATGAAATGAACACTGGTTGAGTAGTTAACCTATTAACTAGGGTAACCCATTGACCAGGGTACAGCACCAACTCAACTTCCTATAATCACACACACATCCTAACACGGACAGACTAACACGGACACACAAACACGGACACACGCGCTATAACTTTTTATATTTATTTTATTTTTATAACAGTGTTATGAATACACTGACAAACATTCGCTCACAAACAAACACAGAGAGGAAGACCAAGAGGGGTGGGGTGACACAAGCAAGGCATAAAATTAACAAAAAAAATCTACCAGCCACTCAGATTTTTTACCAGCCAAAATATTTAGCTAAATTTACACAAAAAAAACAAACGGATGAGCATGCTTTGTAAATGTTTCTAAAACAATAAATGTATTACTATTACGAAGTGAGTCTTATAATGTTTATAATGTTTATAGTTTTATCAGCATTTACATTTTATGTATTCCTACTGGTTGTATGAATTTGGGATCTATTGTCCCACAACTGTCCCAGAGTCTGTTTGTAATAGGATATTTCTTTCTCSACAAGCTGACCAATAGAATAGGTCAAATCTTCTACTYTGGAGGATAGTGGATTGATATAGYCTAGTGATTTTGAAGTTTGGTACTCGTCTTGTTGGCTAAGGAAAAGTTAATGTGAACAGTTATTCTCACCTCTTCAAAATGCACGTCAGAATTCGGTAAGAAGGACTGCACATTGTTGCATCGTCGATTTGCATGTTCCGTTATAATTAATTACCATAATCTAAATGTGATTTATGTCATTCTGATCACCGTGGGTAATTAAACATGTTGCCGGTCAAATGTCCAGCGCCACATTTTCTTAACAGAAACCCTGGTGTGTGTGTGTGTGTGTGTGTGGCCACATTTTCTTAACAGAAACCCTGGTGTGTGAGAGAATGAGAACCTGATGTGTGAATTCTGGTTGAACTTGGCCTTGTGCCGTGTGGCCCCTCCAGGGGTGTAAGAGATTAATGGGGCTCCCTTCACTGCCTTCACACACACAAATGTTCTATGACAACAACCACATCTTAACCAACAGTCGTCCTCCAGGACTGTTAGTATGAACTTCTGAACCAAGAAGGTTTTGAAACATGGGACAACACTCTTACAATAGGACCAACCATTTGTAACCAGGATTGAAATGCATTCATTGGTTTTTTGACCAAGATCTTCTTTTGGAATATCCCATCGTTTTTGTGGAGAACAGTCCTGTTACACTCTAATCCTACTTCTAACTATCAACTAGTGATGGGGGGAAAAATCGATAGTTACATATCGGAATATTATTTTTGACAATATATTGCAATATTATTTTTGCGCTAGTTTGCTGAACCTCCACCGAAACCTGTATTTTTGTCTTCATAGCTTGTTCTCCATCTTTAAGTTATTTCCATGACTGATCAAAACTGGTTTTCTCATGGCTCTCTCTTGTTCTTGTGCAGCAGACATACGATGAGCAATATGTTTGGAACATCGAATCGTAATAAAATCACACAGTATCGAATCTCAATACATATAGAATCATGAGAATGTCAATACATATCGTATCTGCAACTAAGTTTTGCGATAATATTGTATCATAAGGTCACTGGCAATTCCCAGCTCTACAATCAACCAGTGCTTGTGAGGTAAAAGAAAACGGTCTATTTTCTACTCTAGATGCAGCAGCAATCTCTTCTCMCTCTCTTTCATTCGTTCTTTCTTGGTTAGCTCTGAGGCCATCTCTGCCAGTCAGCTCTGATCCAACAGCAAATAGGGAAGTTTACTTCCAGTCATCCACAGGGCGGCGGCCATATTGGTGAGGTAGCAACAACACACTGGTGTGAATCTTAACCCACACACTTCCTCAAAAGTCTCATCTTTAGGGTGAAATCTGGAACTTTCATTTCCCCCTGCTCTGGCAACTCAAGGTACTAGCTACAAACACAACTGACCAACGAGAAAAACAAACTACAAAATAGCTTCGCCAATATGACAACTCAGTTTTTTCTCTTATTTTTTCCCCCTTCTAGAAGTTGTCACTTAGGCACAGATCCAGGATCAGCCTAGCCACCACATATCCAAATCGTGACCATTATGCAGGGAAGTGCAAAACTGTCCTCAGACCAGTGTCTAGGGGTCACGTTAATTCRGCATCTCTTTTCCACCTTAGTCTTATATCTGATGTCAGCCTCTCGACAGGAAGGTCACAATCAGTATCAGCGGTGTCCAATAACACCCTGTGAGCATGACATGACCGTGTTCTGAGCTGAGCGAGTGTGTTCCCCTGTAATCAGTCAGGGCTGTGAGTTCATGTGTGTGTGTGTGTGTGTCTGTGTGTGCGTGGGTACACGCCCAGTGCCATGCCAAAGCAACATGTAGAAATATCAGTGGAGGAGATCACTGTAGCATCAGATGATTATAGGCACTGCAGAGTGGTGTCCGTCAGATGATTATAGGCACCGCAGAGTGGTGTCCGTCAGATTATTATAGGCACTGCAGAGTGGTGTCCTTTAGATGATTCTAATACCGGAAGCGGCAGAAGTGGTGTTCTCAGATATTATAGGCACGCAGAGTGGGTGTCCATCAGATATTATAGGCACTGCGAGTGTGGTAGTCGTGCAAGATATTATAGGCATGCAGAGTGGTGTCCTTCAGATGATTATAGGCCACTGCAGAGTGTGTCCTTCAGATGATTATAGGCACCAACGCAGAGTGGTGTCCATCAGATATTATAGGCACTCGCAGAGTGGTGTCCGTCAGATGATTATAGGCACTGCAGAGTGGTGTCGTCCAAGATGATTATAGGCACTGCAGAGTGGTGTCCCATGCAGATATTTACACTGCTAAGTGGTGTCCTTCAGATGAGTATAGATGCAGGGACGTTGGTGTTCTTCCAGAAGTGATGATTATAGGCACTGCAGAGTGGTGTCTTCAGATGATTATAGGCACTGCAGAGGTGGTGTCCTTCAGATATTATAGGCACTGCAGAGTGGTGTCCATCAGATATTTGCCGCAAGAGTGGTGTCCTTCAGATTATTATAGGCACTGCAGAGTGGTTGTCCGTCAGATATTATAGGCACCGCAAGAGTGGTGTCCGTCAGATATTATAGGCACCGAGAGTGGTGTCCATCAGATATTATAGGACTGCAGAGTGGGTGTCCGTCAGATTTATTATAGGCACTGCAGAGTGGTGTCCGTTCAGATATTATAGGCACCACAGAGTGGTGTCGTCAGATTATTATAGGCACGCAGAGGTGGTGTCGGGATGCGCATGATGGATATAAGGCACGCAGAGTGGTGTCATCAGATATTATAGGACGCAGAGTGGTGGTCGTCAGATATTATACGGCACTGCAGAGTGGTGTCCATCGATAGTGTATGGCACCGACAGTGGTGTCGCTCAGATTATTATGGCACGCAGAGGTGTGTCGCCGTCAGATGATTAATAGGCACTGCAGAGTGCTGTCGCGTCAGATCATATACTGGCACTGAAGAGTGGTGTCCTTCAGATGAATTATAGGCACCGCAGAGTGGTGTCGTCAGAATGATTATAGGCACCGCAGAGTGGTGTCATGCAGATATTATAGGCACTGCCAGAGTGGTGTCTCAGATATCTATAGCATGCAGAGTGGTGTGCATCAGCTATTATAGGCACGCCAGAAGTGGTGTCCGGTTCGGTTGTTAATCAGGCCACCGCAGAGTGGTGGTCCGTCAGATGCCATGAGTAATATGGCACGAGAGTGGGTGGTCCGTCAGAGATGCATTTAGCACTGCATGAGTTGGTGGTCCGTCAGCATATTGATAGCATTGCAAGAGTCGGTGGTCCTGGTCAGGTTGGTCGAAAAATTACATGAGGTTCTAGGCCAGGAGTTGGTGTCCGTCCAGATATATATAGGTAACTATTGGTGACAATCCACCACATTTACAAGCGGAAAGAAAGTCGGGTTCCGCATTCAAAGACTGAACTTACTAAACGGGCTGCATTCTGCAACGCAGTAAGTGGTATGGTCCAGTCTGTGCTCGAGATAATTGAAAGATAAAGGGGCTCTCCCCAAAAAGCACAGAGCTCGTGTATGTAACTGTCAAGAATTAATGTGATATGGCACTTTAGGGATTGCAGATTAGAGTTAAGTCTCCACAGCATCAAATTTTGATTGTCTCTTTATTAGTTGGATCTACTCGCTACGAGTCGGTAGATACGCGTGCAAGGTTTTATGTAAATCAGGCACTGCAAGAGGTGTGTGTCCGGTAAGTTACATGATGTTACATTAGGCAGCCCTAGGGCAGAGCTGGTGTCCCGTCAGTATTATCCGGCCACTCGCAGACGTGGTGTCGTCAGATCGAAACTTATCGCGCCGCAGCCGCAGCGTGGTGGGTCCCGTCTCCAGATACTTCATAGGCCACTGCAGAGTCGGTGTCCGTACAGACTCAATTATAGGCACTGCAGAGCTGGTGTCCGCTCAGCAGTGATCTTAGGCACCTCGCAGTGTGGTGTTCATCAGATTATTATAGGCACCCCCGCAGAGTGGCTGTCCGTCTGATTTTATAGGCCAACAATGAGAGTGGTGTCGCCGTCAATTAGATTATAGGCACCTGCACGAGTGGTGGTCCATCAGATATTATATTAGGCACACTGCAGACGTGGGCTGTCCGTCAGATTATCTATATGGCCCTGCAGAGTTGTGCTCTCTTTGCTGATATTATCACCGGCCTCCCGCATGCCGTGGTTGTCCCCGTGCGATTATATACGGCACTGCAGAGTGGGGTGTCTGTCAATATCTATCTAGGACGCCCCCAGCCAAGCAGTGGTGTCCGTTCAGATGATTATAGGCACGCCAGAGTGGTGTCCATCGAGATGATTATAGCGCACCGCAGAGTGGTGTCCGTCAGATGATTATAGGCACCGCAGAGTTGGTGTCCGTCAGATGATTTAGGCACGCCAGATGTGGTGTCCGTCAGATGATTATAGGCACCGCAGAGTGGTGTCCATTTTCAACTCATTGAAAGCAAGAAAAATCATTAGGTCTTGGCTTAGGTTTTAGAATCTGTTCTCTCTGTTCTCTCAGATGGTTATAGCACCGAGAGTGGTCTGTTTTCTTTCCATCAGCTCCTCTGTGGCTTGGTCTTTCCACTAGGGTAGTGAAGTGTAGTAACCTGTGGTCTGCCCTCCTCTTTCTATCCCTCCCTTCGTGGTTCAGGGGCTCTGCTTTCCGTAAATAGCTCTTTGTTAGTGTGTGGTGTGTGTGGACTGTGTGACTGTGTGTGTGTGTGTGGATGTGTGGTGTGGTTGTTGTGTGGTGTGTGTGTTGGTGTGGGTGTGGACTGTGTGTGTGTGGGACGTTGGTGGTGTTGTGGTGTGCTGTGTGGTGTGTGGTGGTGGACTGTGTGGTGTGTCTGTGGGTGGACTGTGTGTGTTGGACTGGTGTGGCTGTGTTGGTGTTGCTGTGTGTGGACTGTGTGTGTGGTGGACTGTGTGTGTGTGGCTGTGTGTGTGTGGACTGTGTGGTCGCTGTGTGTGTGGTGTTGTGGGAACTGTGTGGTGTGTGTGTGTGGACTGTGTGTGTGTGGACTGTGTGTGTGGTGTGGGCTGTGTGGTGTGTGTCGTGTGTGTGTGTGGACTGTGTGTGTGTTGTGTGGACTGTGGTGGTGTGTGTGTGTGTGTGTGGACTGTGTGGTGTGTGGACTGTGTGGTGGTGTGGACTGTGTGGTGTGCTGTGTGGTTTGTGGTGTGAACTGTGTGTGTGGTGTGTGAACTGTGTGTGTGAGATGTGTGGATCTGTGTGTGGACTGTTGTGGTGTACTGTGTGGGACTCTGTGTGGTGGACTGTGTGTGTGTGTGGTTTGGTGTGTAGACTGTGTGTGTGGTGTGACTTGACTGTGTGGACTGGTGTGTGTGATGTGTGGATCTGGTTGTGTCGGACTGTCGTGGGGTCGGATGTCGTGGTGTTACTGTATTTTACTAGACACCACTACTGATGCATGGACCAGATTTTTGGTTTTTACTTGCCCGTCTATAACCAATGTATGGTTTGTTAAATGTGATACGCCACCTGCCCCTGGTCGCTCATGGAGTGCAGTTGATGTTTTTCGACCACAAGATAATTTGCCAACCATTCTCTTCAGTCTGTGCAGCAGATGCAACAATATGTTGATGACAACGATGCTGTTTCCACTTCTTAYTATAAATCCACAAGCGTTCTATAATTACACTATTACTTTCTATGTCTTACTGTCTGCAAACGGCAAGTATGTTTATTTTTTTGATCAAGTTGTGGATTAAACAGTGTGTTAGCCGCTAATCTCTAGCTAGCTGCGTTAGTTTTCTAGCTAATACAGCCTGATAGCAGTGCTGGTGGAGGCCTAAATCAGCATGTTGTTRGTGCAACCGTATCTTCTAAATCCGAGAGAAATAGGGGACGCATGAATATGTTAACTATATGAAGTAAGAGAACATTTAATGTAGCCAAAGTTTCTAGGGTCCCACTCCCCTGGGAAACACTGACCAACACTTTGGTTCCTACCCCTGTCACAATAATGCCTCCATGGCTTTTTCATTCATTGTCATGTCAAACAATACTGTGTTCAAAGTGCCCAGTATAACATTCTAACTATAGAATTAGAATAATCATTCCCACAATTACCCCTAATAATTTCCATGATTACAACAGTTCACTCAACAGTTCACACAAGTCCAATCGCAATTGGGGCGGCAGGTAGAAATTAATTATGCGAGAAATGGCGGTGGAAATGCTTTTATGCGTAGACATTGATATATAACCATCATATCAAAGTAAACTTAGTCACACGATGACATGGTGTTCGGTTCTCCCGCTACGACTCGGGACAGTTTATAATGAACTTCACAGGGTTGCTAGGTGATGAGCTCGATGCTCCTTTCCAATAAATATCCAGGGTCTCATTCTGGTGACATGATGATCGACGCTTGGCTGCCG
>NW_019942921.1:9626-11198 GCF_002910315.2 Salvelinus sp. IW2-2015 | reverse complement strand
AGGGTAGTCTAGTGGTTAGAGCGTTGGACTTGTAACCGAAAGTTGCAAATCGAATCCCTGAGTTGACAAGGTAAAAATCTGTCGTTCTATCACTGAACAAGGCAATTAACCCACTGTTCCTAGGCTGTCATTGAAAATAAGAATTTGTTCATAACTGACTTGCCTAGATAAATAAAGGTTAAAACATTTTGTGTTGTAATATCACCTTTTGGTTGAAGTTTGATTGAACAGTATAAAACAATCAGAATGCAAAATTTGAAAACACTTCAAATGTATGTTGTGCCCTAAGGTCAAGCACTACTCATAGAACTTGTATTATTCAAAAACCTCAAAAAATACCCAAAATAGCATCATCCCGCCAAATAGCATCATCCCGCCAAATTAGCATCATCCCGCCAAAGAGCATCATCCCGCCAAAGAGCATCATCCCGTTTGACAAATAGAAATCTTGCTCTTTTGTCCATAATCTCATTATGTAGACTATACCCGCACTGTCGCTGGTAACTGTTGGCAAGAGCACTGTTGCTAAGCGCAGAGTGGGCACATTCGCTATATAACGCAACATTTGTTGTGCCAAAACCATCAGTAGAGTTGAAAATGCGATAGAAACCCATTTATGTTTTTGCTTTAGGTGACAGAAGTAATTGGAGCACGGGCCTTGCAACATTTTGCACGAGATGTGGATTCTTTGGTGGTGAGCTCAGGGCTTTGGAGTTTTATTTTTCCCTCCTTTCAGTCAGCCCAGCTGGAGAGAACATAGCTTTTGGCACCAAACTGTGTGTGTCCATGTGTCTGTGTGTGTGAGCGGTCTGTGTGTGCAGAGTGTGTGTGTGTGTAAGCAACACAACCTTCAGCACACCAGAGAATTGGCTAATCAAACTGGAACTTGTCAAAATGTTCCTGTCTCTCCATGTTTCAAATGTTAGTCTTAGTGAACCTGAATTTTCATGTTCCTGTTTTGTGGTTTAATCTACACTGAACAAAAATATAAATGCAACATGTAAAGTGTTGGTCCCTGGGTTTCATGAGCTGAAATAAAAGATCCCAGAAATGTTCCATACACACAAAAAGCTTATTTCTCTCAAATTTTGTGTGATTTTATTTTACATCGCTGTTAGTGAGCAGTTCTCCTTTGCCAAGATAGTTCATCCGCCTGACAGGTGTGGCATATCAAGAAGCTGATTAAACGGTATGATCATTACACAGCTGCACCTTGTGCTGGGGACATAAAAAGGCCACTCTAAAATGTGCAGTTTTGTCACACAACGCAATGGCAAAGATGTCTCAAGTGTGCAATTAGCCGGATGACTGCAGGAATGTCCGCCAGAGCTGTTGCCAGAGAATTGAATGTTAATTTCTCTACCATAAGCCGCCTCCAACATCTTTTTAAAGAAMTTTGCAGTACGTCCAACCGGCCTCACGAGCGCAGACCAGGTGTAACCACACCAGTCCAGGACCTCCACATTCGGCTTCTTCACCTGCGGGATCGTCTGAGACCAGCCACCCGGACAGCTGATGAAAATAAGGAGTAATAAAGCTCTTTTGTGGGGAAAACTAATTCTGATCGGGTGG
>NW_019942921.1:0-4287 GCF_002910315.2 Salvelinus sp. IW2-2015 | reverse complement strand
GCCTATTGCCCTCCAAAGCTCACCCATGGTTGTGCCCCTGCCAATCGTGAAATCCATAGATTATGTCCTAATTTATTTATTTCAATTGAGTGATTTCTTTATATGAACTGTAATCAGTAAAATCGTTGAAATTGTTGCATGTTGCTTCTTATTTTTGTTCAGTATAATTTATCTCTGTCGCTTCTGTCATCTATAACTTTTTTATATTAAAGGATGATATACAAACCTCTCGCTCATTCTCCCTCTTCCATCCTCTGTCTCTTCACAGAGAAGCGATGAGGAATTACCTGAAGGAGCGAGGAGACCAAACTGTCCTGATCCTGCATGCAAAAGTTGCCCAGAAATCTTATGGCAATGAAAAAAGGTATCAACCACCACTTACCCCTACACACAACTCTTCCACACTCTCCATACTTCCCACATTCCTCGCACAGCCCTAGCTGGTGTATACCTCGCACAGCCTCTACCTGTGTAGTACCTCGCACAGCCTCTACCTGGTGTAGTCCCTCGCCACAAGCCCCTACCTGGTGTAGTACCTCGCACACCCCTACCTGTGGTGTAGTACCTGACGCCCTACCTCTTATGCAGACACAGTCCACGTCCACTAGGTCTGTATGTGTAGTACTCGCACAGCCACTACCTGGTGTAAGTACCTCGCCACAGCCCCTAGCCTGGGTATGTAGTCCTCTCTCTTTTGGTGGCTAGCTGGTGTGTGTGATGACCTTCGCCCCGGTCGGAGGTCCTGAGCGCTCTGGAGCAGGATTTCTTCAAGGATATCTCTGTACTTTGCTCCGTTCATCTTTCCCTCGATCCTGACTAGTCTCCCAGTCCCTGCTGCTGAAATACATCCCCACAGCATGATACTGCTACCACCATACCTGGTGTAGTAACTAACACAGTCCCTACCCCAAAAGGCATGTTGAACAGTTCCCTGTTTCATTATAAGTCAATAGGTCAAGGGTTAATAGTATGGACTAAAGGGAGGTCGAAAAAAAGCGAAATCACATTCCGTTGTGTCTGTTGTGTGACGTCGGTGTTTTGGCCCCTCCGGCTTTCCATTTCCTACTGCGTCCAGACGGGGTTAAGGGGTGAAGTTCTCTGCAGGGCACATCCAGGAGGTTAAAGGGTAGATGGCAGGGGAATGTTAGGGTTACAGGGTTGGGGAGCACGCTGTGGTAGGTAGGGGGTTATGACCGGGTAGAAGTGGGTAGACTGTTTCCTGGTTGCTGTACTAATGTTAGGATGGTGTATGGGGTGTGTGTAGGGAGTTAATGAGCTGTTCTGAATATGGTCATACAGCTATAGGGGATTAGACAGAATGAAGCCTTTCGCTCTCGCTCTCTCTCTCGCGCTCTGTGTATATGTATACAGTGCCTTAGGAAAGTGTTCAGACCCCTGGACTTTTCCCACATTTTGTTAGGTTACAACCTTATTCTAAAATCTATTAAATTGTTTTTTTTCCCCCGTCATCAATCTACACACYATATCCCATAATGACAAAGTAAAAACACTTTTTTAGAAATGTTTGCTAATTTATAGAAATTGTAAATATTATATTTATTTAAGTATTAAGACACTTTACTCAGTACTTTCTTGAAGCATCTTTGGCAGCGATTACAGACTTGTCTTCTTGGGCATGATGCTACAAGCTTGCCACACCTGTATTTGGCGAGTTTCTCCCATTTTTCTCTGCAGATCCTCTCAAACTCTGTCAGGTTGGATGGGGAGGATCGCTGCAAACAGCTAATTTTTCATGGTCTCTTTGAATCAGGTTAAGTCAGGATCTCTGGCCTGGGCCCACTCAAGGACCATCAGAGACTGTCCGAAGCCATCCTGCCCGTTGTCCGTTGGCTGTGTGTTAGGGTCCGTTTGTCTTGTTGGACAGGTGAACCTTCCATTCCAGTCTGAGGTCATGAGCGCGCTGCGGCATGTTTACATCAAGGATCTTCTCCGTACTTTGCTCCGTTTCATGCTTCTCACTCGAGTCCTGACGAGTCTGCCCAGTCCTGCGCTGAAAACATCTCCCAGCAGCATGATGCTGCCACCACCATGCTTCACTGTAGGATGGTTGCCAGGTTTCTTGCATTCAGGTCCAAGAGGTTAGATCTCGGTTTGCATCAGACAGAGAATCTTGTTTATTATGGGTCTGAAGTCTTTGGGGGCCCTTTTGGCAAACTCCAAGATGGGCTGTCATGTGCCTTTTAGCTGAAGGAGTGGCTTCTTGTCCTGGTCACTCTAACCATAAAAGGGCCTGATATGGGAGTGCTGCAGAGATGGTGTCTTCTGGAAAGGCTTCTACCCATCTCCACAGAGGAACTCAAAGAGCTCTGGTCAGTGACCATCGGGTTCTGGTCCACTCCGCTCACCAATTCCTTCTCCCTGCGAATGCTCATTTTGGCCATGCGCCGTCAGCTCTAGGAAAGAGTCTTGGTGGTTCCAAACTTCTTCATTTAAAGAATGATGGTTGCAGAATGTTTTTGGTACTTCCTCAGATTGTGCCTCGACACAATCCTGTCTCTCTCTAGACGGACAATTCTTTCGACCTCAGTGGCTTGGTTGTTGCTCTGACATGCAGACTGTCAACTTTGGGACCTTTGATATAGACTGTGTGTGTGCCTGTTCCAACTCTGTCAAGTCAATTGAATGTTACCACAGGGGGACTCCAATCAAGTTGTAGAAACATCTCAAGGATGATCATTGAAACGAGGATGCAGCCTTGAGCTCAATTTCGAGTCTCATAGCAAGGGTCGAAGTCTTTATGTTAATAAGGTATCTGGTTTTTTAGTTTTTAATACATTTGCAAACATTTAAAAACCTGGTTTTTCGCTTTGCATAATGGGGTAATGGTGTGTAGATTGCCTTAGGATTGTAAAAAAAATCTATTTTAGAATAAAGGCTGTAAACTAACAAAATGTGTGGAACAAGTCAGGGTTCTGAATACTTCGCGAAAGGCACCCTCTTTCTCCTCCCCCTGTCCTCCTGGCTGGTCTGATCATTTTGGACCCTGCCTGCCAGTCTAAGCACCAGAATGATGTCTTTGTAAATCTAGCAGCCATCTCACGCAGAATAATGTCTTAGGTAAATCAGCACGCATCAACACGCAGAACTATGTCTTAGTAATATCAGCAGCATCAAATACCAGAACTGATGTTTCTTAGTAATCAGCGAGCATCACACGCCAGAACTACTGTATTTAGCTAAAATTCAGCAGCATCACAGCTGCAGAGACTATGTCGTTAGTTAAGATCAGCAGCATCAAACACTTAGAAACGTATGTCTTAGTAACATGCTAGCAGCATCACAACCAGAACTATGTCTTAGTAACAGCAGCATCTGCACGCAGAGTATGTCTTAGTAAATCAGGCAGCATCAACACCAGAACTATGTCTTGAGTAAATCAGCAGCCATCTCACAGAACTATGTCTTTAGTAAATGAGCAGCATCACACCAGAACTATGTCTTAGTAAGAATAGCAAGCATCACACCAGAAACTATGTCTTAGTAATCAGCAGCATCTCACCAGAAGTATGTCTTAGTAAATCAGGCAGCATCACACCAGAAACTATGTCTTAGTAAATAGCAGCATCTCGACCAGAACTTATGTCTTTAGTAATCAGCAGCAGTCTCACAGAACTATGTCTTAGTAAATGCAGCAGCATCTCACCAGACTATGGTCTTAGTAAATCAGCAGCATCTCACCAGAACTATGTCTTAGTAAATAAGCAGCATCACAACCAGAACTATGTCTTAGTAAATCAGCAGCAACTCACAGAATATGTCTTAGTAAATCAAGCAGCATCTCACAAGAAACTAAGTCCGCTTAGTAAATCGAGTCAGCATCTCACCAGAAACTAATGTCTGAGTAAAATCAGCAGCATCACACCAAGAACTATGTCTTGAGTAAATTCAGCAGTATCTCACGCAAACTATGTCTTAGTAAATCAGCAGCATCTCATCCAAAACTATGGTCTTAGTAAATCAGCAGCATGCATCACGAGAGACTATGTCTTAGTAAATCACGCAGCATCACGACCAGAACTATGTCTTAGTAATCAGCAGCATCACATCCAGAACTATGTCTTAGTAAATAGTACAGCATCACACCAGAATATGTCTTAGTAATCAGCAGCAATCACACCAGAATATGTCGTTAGTAAATTCAGCAGCATCTCACGCAGACTACATGTTTAGTAAATCAGTAGCATCACGCCAGGAACTATGTCTTAGTAAATCAGCAAGCAGTCACCAGCCAGAACTATGTCTAGTAATCAGCAGCATCTGCAACCA
>NW_019942920.1:230559-236001 GCF_002910315.2 Salvelinus sp. IW2-2015 | reverse complement strand
GGTAGGGTATAGCAGGCTATAGCAGGGTATGGCAGGGTATGACAGGGTATGGTAGTGCTATAGCAGGGTATAGCAGGGTATGACAGGGTATGGTAGGTATAGCAGGCTATGCAGGGTATGGCAGGGTATGGCAGTGTATGGCATATGATATGGAAGGATAAGAGAGGAGAGGAGGGGTGTGGGTACTTTAGAATGCATTCTGTAGAGCACTGCAACTGGATGCTGTTGAGGGAAATACCAGTCTGTATGAGTTACTGTCTGTATGAATGATGTTGTGTGAGACACTGTCTGTATGAGTGATGTTGTGTGTTATTGTCTGTATAAGGGATGTTGTGTGAGTTATTGTCTGTATGAGTGATGGTGTGTGAGATGCTGTCTGTATGAGTGATGTTGTGTGTTATTGTCTGTATAAGGGATGTTGTGTGAGTTATTGTCTGTATGAGTGATGGTGTGTGAGACGCTGTCTGTATGAGTGATGTTGTGTGTTATTGTCTGTATAAGGGATGTTGTGTGAGTTATTGTCTGTATGAGTGATGGTGTGGAGATGCTGTCTGTATGAGTGATGTTGTGTGTTATTGTCTGTATAAGGGATGTTGTGTGAGTTATTGTCTGTATGAGTGATGGTGTGTAAGATGCTGTCTGTATGAGTGATGTTTGTGTGAGGTACTGTCTATGAGTGATGTTTGATCAATTTGGGAGGTGAAATAAATATTGTTCTCAAGTTCATTTTGGAGTACATCTTTGCCACCCTGACTGAATCTTGGACCGTGCAGTGATCCTGACTGAAATCCTGGATCATGCAGTGCTCCTGGACTGAATCCTGGACCATGCAGTTAATCCTGACTGAACTCCTGGCACCATGCAGTGCTCCTGACTGAATCCTGGACCATGCAGTGCTCCTGACTGTTAATCATGCCCGTGCAGTGCTCCTGACTGGCTCTGGATAATGCAGTGCTCTGACTGATCTGCATGCAGTCTCGATAATCTGCCAAACAGTGCCTGGATCTGGACCATGAGTGCTCCTGACTGAATCTTGGACCGTGCAGTGCTCCTGATCTGAATCTTGGACCATGCAGTGTCCCTGACTGAATTTGGACCATGCAGTGCTCCTGACTGAATCATTGACCAAGCAGTGCATGGATCCTGCACCATGCAGTGCTCCTGACTGAATCCTGGATCATGCAGTGCTCCTGACTGAATCCTGGACCATGCATTGCTACTGACTGAATCATTGACCAAGCAGTGCCTGGATCCTGGACCATCACGTGCCCCTGACTGAATCCTGGACCGTGCAGTGCTCTTGACTGAATCCTGGACCATGCAGTGCTCTGAATGGATCCTGGAACATGCAGTGTTCCTGACTGAATCCTGGACCATGCAGTGCTCCTGACTGAATCCTGGACCATGCAGTGCTCTTGCCTGAATCCTGGACCATACAGTGCTCCTGACTGGATCCTGTACCATGCAGTGCTCCTGACTGAATCCTGGACCATGCAGTGCTCCTGACAAAATCCTGGACCATGCAGTGCATGGATCCTGCACCATGCAGTGCTCCTGACTGAATCCTGGATCATGCAGTGCTCCTGACTGAATCCTGGACCATGCATTGCTCCTGACTGAATCATTGACCAAGCAGTGCCTGGATCCTGGACCATACAGTGCCCCTGACCTGAATCCTGGACCGTGCAGTGCTCTTGATGAATCCTGGACCATGCAGTGCTCCTGAATGGATCCTGGAACATGCAGTGTTCTGACTGAATCCTGGACCATGCAGTGCTCCTGACTGAATCCTGGACCATGCAGTGCTCTTGTCTGAATCCTGGACCATACAGTGCTCCTGACTGGATCCTGTACCATGCAGTGCTCCTGACTGAATCCTGGACCATGCAGTGCTCCTGACAAAATCCTGGACCATGCAGTGCTCCTTACTGGATCCTGTACCATGCAGTGCTCCTGACTGAGTCCTGGACCATGCAGTGCTCCTGACTGAATCCTGGACCATGCAGTGCTCCTGACTTAGTCCTGGATAATGCAGTGCTCCTGACTGAATCCTGGACAGTGCAGTGCTCCTGACTGAATCCTGGACCATACAGTGCTCCTGACTGGATCCTGGACCATGCAGTGCTCCTGACTGAATCCTGGACCATGCAGTGCTCCTGACTGAATCCTGGACCATACAGTGCTCCTGACTGGATCCTGGACCATGCAGTGCTCCTGACTGAATCCTGACCATGCAGTGCTCCTGACTGGATCCTGGACCATGCAGTGCTCCTGACCGAATCCTTGATCATGCAGTGCTCCTGACTGAATCCTGGGAACTGTACATGTGCTCTTGACTGAATCCTGACCATGCAGTGCTCCTGACTGGATCCTGGACCATGCAGTGCTCCTGACTGAATCCTGGACCATGCAGTGCTCCTGACTTAGTCCTGGATAATGCAGTGCTCCTGACTGAATCCTGGACAGTGCAGTGCTCCTGACTGAATCCTGGACCATACAGTGCTCCTGACTGGATCCTGGACCATGCAGTGCTCCTGACTGAATCCTGGACCATGCAGTGCTCCCTGACTGAATCCTGGACCATACAGTGCTCCTGACTGGATCCTGGACCATGCAGTGCTCCTGACTGAATCCTGGACCATGCAGTGCTCCTGACTGGATCCTGGACCTGCAGTGCTCCTGACCGAATCCTTGATCATGCAGTGCTGCTGACTGAATCCTGGACTGTAACGTGCTCTTGACTGAATCCTGGACATGCAGTGCTCTGACTGGATCTGGCCATGCAGTGCTCCTGACTGGATCCTGGATCGATGCAGTGCTCCTGACTGAATCCTGACTGTGCAGTGCTCTTGACTGAATCCTGGACCGTACAGTGCTCTCTGACTGAATCCTGGAACATGCTGTGGCTCCTGACTGGATCCTGGACCATGCTGTGCTCCTGAAGAAATTACACATTACATTCTAATTTGATTCGCCTGTGACCTCGCTGCCTATCATAAACAACCTGCTGTAGGCTACACTGTGTAACCCCATTCCAAGCTGTCGCCAAGGTCATAACTGGAGTAACACATACTACAGAGTCATAGATTAACACCGTTTGGCAAACATACTCACTTCATACCCTGTCATACCCTGCCATACCCTGCTATAGCCTGCTATACCCTACCATACCCTGTCATACCCTGCTATACCCTGCTATAGCCTACCATACCATGTCATACCCTGCCATACCCTGCTATAGCCTGCTATACCCTACCATACCCTGTCATACCCTGCTATAGCCTGCTATACCCTACCATACCCTGTCATACCCTGCTATAGCCTGCTCATACCCTGCCGTAAACTGCTATAGCCTTCTCATACCCTGCCATACCCTGATATAGCCTGATCAGACTCCTCCTATACCCATCTGTAGCCTGCTAAAGCTCACCATACCCTGTCATACCCTGCTGTAGCCTGCTATAGCTTACCATACCCTGCCACTCCCTGCTATAGCCTGCTATATCCCTGTCATACCCTGCTATAGCCTGCTATAGCCTACCATACCCTGTCATACCCTGCTATATCCCTGTCATACCCTGCTATAGCCTGCTATAGCCTACCATACCCTGCCATTCCCTGCTATATCCCTGTCATACCCTGCTATAGCCTGCTATATCCCTGCTATACCCTGCCATACCCTGCTATAACTTATCATACCTTGCCATACCCTGCTATACCCTGCTCTAGCCTGCTATACCCTGACATGTTTAAGTAAGTGATAGTGCAGATGGTTTCAGCTTGAACATCCTAACACACACCAGATGGCCATGCCCTTGGTCATCTCATCAGCATATTTCTGCTGGAAATACTCCAGAGCTGCCATGTCTACTCACTGTCTCAACTGTCCTATGGGTAGAGTTATCTTAGCACCCTGGGTAGAAGAACTGTCTAATTGGGATTAAAATTACACAGGGTTGGAGGGCGTTCTGTATATCCTTCCTCTGGACACTCCTCCCATTTCCCTGTCTATTTTGATCAAGTTTTGTGCTTGTTTCTGAAATGGTCTCAGTGTGAGTTTGTTGTGTGTTTGAGTGTGTGTTTAAGTGTGTGTTTGAGTGTGTCTTAGTGGAGGCTTCTGAGGGGAGGACAGCTTACAATAATATCTGGAACAGAGCAAATTAAATGGCATCAAACCATGTGTTTGACGTATTTGATACCATTCCACTCATTCTGCTCCAACCATTACCAGGAGCCCGTCCTCCCAAATTAAGGTGCCACCAACCTCCTGTGGTCTGTCTGTAGGGCATTCAGGGTTCGGGCTTGTATCCTTCCTTTTCATGTTGTCACGATCGTCTTGCGGAGAGAGAGAGGACCAAGGCGCAGCGTGTGCAAAATACATTCTCTTTTATTTTAGAGAAGGGAAAAAACACGTAACGAACACTATAACAAAACGAAACAAGCATTAACCACAGCTGCCTCTAATTGAGAACCAATCAGGCAGCCATAGACATACAAACACCTAGACAAGGCACTGACCCATTAACGTACAAACCCCTAGACAAACCAAACACATACATTCCCCATGTCACACCCTGACCTAACTAAAATAATAATGAAAACAAAGATAACTAAGGCCAGGGTGTGACAGTACCCCCCCCCAAAGGTGCGGACTCCGACCGCACAACTGACATTGAAGGGGAGGGTCCGGGTGGGCCTTATTATGCGGCGGCTCGGGTGCGGGACGTGGCCCCACTCCACCATTGTCAATACCGCTCTGAGACTGGACTGGCGCTCTGGCGCTCATGGCTGGCTGGCGCTCTGGCTGCTCATGAGCTGGCGGACTTGGCTTCTCTGGCTGCTCATGGCTGGCTGGCGGCTCTGGCTGATCCTGTCTGGCGGACGGCTCTGGCTGATCCTGTCTGGCGGACGCTCTGGCTGATCCCTGTCTGGCGGACGGCTCTGGCTATCCTGTCTGGCGGACGGCTCGGGCTGATCCTGTCTGGCGGAGCGCTCGGCTGATCCTGTCTGGCGGACGGCTCGGGCTGATCCTGTCTGGCGGACGGCTCTGGCTGATCCTGTCTGGCGGACGCTCTGGCTGATCCTGTCTGGCGACGGCTCTGGCTGATCCTGTCTGGCGGACGGCTCTGATCGCGGTCAGCGGACAGACGGGCAGCTCTGACGTGCTTCAGACGGGCGCAGACGGTGCTTGGCAGAACGGCAGGCTGACGGTGCTGGCAGACGGGCAGCTCAGACGGTGCTTGGCAAGACGGGCAGCTCAGACGGTGCTTGGCAGACGGGCAGCTTCTGACGGTGCTTGGCAGACGGGCAGCTCAGACGGTGCTTGGCAGACGGGCAGCTCTGGGCCGGCTGAGGCACACTGTATGCCTGGTGCGTGGTGCCGAACTGGAGTACCGGGCTAAGGACACGCACCTTCAGGTAGTGCGGGAGAAGGAACAGGCA
>NW_019942920.1:213992-225803 GCF_002910315.2 Salvelinus sp. IW2-2015 | reverse complement strand
AACAACAAACGATCGTGAAGCTATAAACGTTAGTGCACACACAAGCTACAAACATACAACATAGACAATTACCCACAAAACCCAAATGCCTATGGCTGCCTTAAATATGGCTCTCAATCAGAGACAATAAACCACAGCTGCCTCTAATTGAGAACCAATCCAGGCAGCCATAGACATACAAACACCTAACAAGACACTGACCCATTAAACGTACAAACCCCTAGACAAACCAAAACACATACATCCCCATGTCACACCCTGACCTAACTAAAATAATAATGAAAACAAAGAAACTAAGGCCAGGGTGTGACAGTACCCCCCCCAAAGGTGCGGACTCCGACCGCACAACCTGACATTGAAGGGGAGGGTCCGGGTGGGCCTTATTATGCGGCGGCTCGGTGGTGCGGGACGTGGCCCCCACTCCACCATTGTCAATACCCGCTTTGGTGGCTCTGGTAGATCCTGGCTGACTGGCGACTCTGGCTGCTCATGCGGGCTGGCGACTCTGGCTGCTCATGACTGGCTGGCGACTCTGGCTGCTCATGGCTGGCTGGCGGCTCTGGCTGATCCTGTCTGCGGACGGCTGGCTGATCCTGTCTGGCGGACGCTCTGGCTGATCCTGTCTGGCGGACGGCTCTGGCTGACCTGTCTGGCGGACGGCTCTGGCTGTTCCTGTCTGGCGGACGGCTCTGGCTGATCCGTGTCTGGCGTACGGCTCGGGCTGATCCTGTCTGGCGGACGGCTCGGGCTGGATACTGGACCCTGGAGACGCACATTAGGCCTAGTGCGTGGTGCCGGCACTGGTGGTACCGGGCTGGGGACACGCATCTCAGGGCTAGTGCGGGGAGCAGCAACAGGACGCACAGGACTCTGGGGACACACAGAAGGCTTGGTGCGTGGTGTAGGCACTGGTGGTAATGGGCTGGAGACACGCACCATAGGGCTAGTGCGTGGAGGAGGAACAGGGCTCTGGAGACACACAGGAAGCCTGGTGCGTGGTGTAGGCACTGGTGGTACTGGGCTGGGGCGGGGAGGTGGCGCCGGAAATACCGGACGTGCAGGCGTACTGGCTCCCTTGAGCACTGAGCCTGCCCAACCTTACCTGGTTGTATGCTCCCCGTCGCCCGACCAGTGCGGGGAGGTGGAATAACCCGCACCGGGCTATGTAGGCGAACCGGGGACACCATGCGTAAGGCTGGTGCCATGTAAGCCGGCCCGAGGAGACGCACTGGAGACCAGACGCGTTGAGCCGGCTTCATGGCACCTGGCTCAATACTCAATCTAGCCCGGCCGATACGAGGAGCTGGTATGTACCGCACCGGGCTATGCACACGTACAGGAGACACCATGCGCTCTACTGCGTAACACGGTGTCTGCCCGTACTCTCGCTCTCCACGGTAAGTACAGGGAGTAGGCGCATGTCTCCTACCTGACTTCGCCACACTCCCTTTTAGCCTCCCCCCAAGAAATATTTGGGTTGTACTCGCGGGCTTCCAGCCTTGCTTCCGTGCTGCCTCCTCATATCGCCTCCTCTCGGCTTTAGCTGCCTCCAGCTCTTCACGAGGGGGGCGATATTCTCCCGGTTGTGCCCAAGGTCCCTTTCCATCCAATATCTCCTCCCATGTCCATGAATCCTTTATGCGCTGCTCCCGTTGCTGCTTTACACGCTGCTTGGTCCGATTCAGGTGGGTAATTCTGTCACGATCGTCTTGCGGAGAAAGAGAGGACCAAGGCGCAGCGTGTGCAAAATACATTCTCTTTTATTTTAGAGAAGGGAAAAAACACGTAACGAACACTATAACAAAACGAAACAAAACCAACAAACTGAAATCGTTTGAAGCTATTAAACGTTAGTGCACACACAAGCTACAAACGTAACAACATAGACATTAGGCGCCACAAAACGCCTTAATGCCTGTTATGGGCTGCCTTAAACTAATGGCTCTCAATCAGAAGACAATAAACGCACAGCTGCCTGCTAATTGAGAACCAATCCAAGGGCTAAGCGCCTAGATCTAAAGGGCGGTGAGAGGAAGATAAAACAACACCCCTGCCCACTAAGACGTAGCAACGTACCCATAGAAACGGCCATACATTGCAAGACCGCTGACTAGAATACCAAAACACATACATCCCCAGTCACACCCGTGACTAACTAAAATAATAATTGAAAAACAAAGATAAACTAAGGCCAGGGTTGACACATGTCTTCTCCCTGTCCCTATTGGTTAAGATTTGGGCATGTTTCTGAATTGGTCTCTGAATGTGTGGGCGTGTGTGTTGTCTGTACAGTATTTCAGGTTAAATTATCCTTTTGGTTTTCTTGTATTGCTCTTTGTTTTTGTTGTCAGTGTTGTTTTGTTTCGCATTGTATGAATGTGTTGTCTACTAATGCTGTGTGGCCCGTCTGGCCCGTGTGGCTCATGTGTTAGCAGGTGTGTGTGTGGTCATTACCACCAGATGGCTGTGTGGCCCGTGTGCTTCGTGTGGCCCGTGTGGCTCATGTGGCCTGTGTGGGCTTTGTACCACTAGATGGCTTGTGTGGCCTGTGTGGCTTGTGCCGTGTGGCTTGTGTGGCCTGTGTGGCTTTGTACCACAGATGGCTTGTGTGGCTGTGTGGCTTGTGGCCCATGTGGCTCGTGTGGCCCGTGTACCACCAGATGGCTGTGTGGCTCGTGTACCACCAGATGGCGGTGCTCGTGTACCACCAGATGGCATGTATTGTTTTGTGTCCACAAAAATAAAACCTTCAATAAAATATTTAAAAGAGAAAATATCCTAAATCAATTGTGAAACATTAATTGAGGTTTAGCTAGATAGTTGTTTCTAGCAGTTTTTCCTGAGAGATTAATTGTCTTCTTATTTTACCTGACATGTATATGGCTCTGTCTAGCGGTTCGTTTGTAGAATTTTGACCTGGATTCATACAAAATCGTGTGTTTCTCTACTCTACTTTTCTCTACAACAATTCATCCACAGATAAAAGGGAAAGCTAGTTAGTTTTTAGTTATCTTTTGAATATTTGTGAACTTCATTCCAACCCACTGAATGACATCAATGACCAGGACTAGTGCCCATAATGTATGAATGACTAGGTGGCCATAATAACTTCCCCCTCTCACATTGCCTGCAGCCAGTGAGGTAAAATGCATAATAACTTCCCACTCACATTGCCTGCAGCAGTGAGGTTAAAATGCATAAATAACTTCCCCTCACAATTGCCTGCAGCCGTGGGGGTTAATAAATGCAAATTATCTTCCCCCTCTGCCTATGTTGCCTGCAGCCAGTGGGTTAAAATGCATAATAACTTCCCCACTTCACATTGCCTGCAGCCAGTGGGTTAAAATGCATAATACCCTCTCACATTGCCTGCAGCCAGTGGGGTTAAAAATGCATAATAACTTCCCCCTCTCACATTGCCTGCAGCCAGTGGGGTTAAAATGCATAATAACTTCCCCTCTCACAATCGCCTGCAGCCAGTGAGGTTAAAATGCATAATAACTTCCCCCTCTCACATTGCCTGCAGCCAGTGGGGTTAAAATGCATAATAACTTCCCCCTCTCACATCACCTGCAGCCAGTGAGGTTAAAATGCATAATAACTCCCCCTCTCACATTGCCGCAGCCAGTGGGGTTAAAATGCATAATAACTTCCCCACTCACATTGCCTGCAGGCGCGACATAGGTTTGGCGTTAGACCACCTTCACGGTGCGAGAGTGAGAATGTAAACTCCGCGCCGTCTGTGCGACATGCCGGTGCAGGCCAGTGGGTTAAAATGATAATAACTTCCCCCTCTCACATTTGCCTGCAGCCAGTGAGGTTAAAATGCATAATAACTTCCCCCTCTCACATTGCCTGCAGCCAGTGGGGTTAAAATGCATAATAACTTCCCCCTCTCACATCGCATGCAGACAAAGGGGTTAAAATGCATAATAAGAGCAGGGGGAGGAAGGGGGGTGGTGTAGAGAGTGGTAATGACTCACTGTGTAATTGTGTGTCTCACTGCAACCATTTCTAAACAAACAATGGTCTGAAGAGGAAGGTTATACAGTTAATGTCTGGTCGGCATCTTATATTGTCCACACACACACACTAAAATGCACAAACACACATACCGATGCCAGCCTAGGCAAACACAGACTCAAACACACACACACACCCCCACCTTCTCCATTAACCCAGGGATCACAGAGGGATCAGCCTTCATAATCTCCAATCAGACACCTCTCATTTAAACAAGCAGCACAGATGGAAATGAACCTAGCTATATGTAATGATGGGGCGGTGAGTCGGGAAGCAGGTGCAGGGGAAATGTTTTAATAAAACAACAGAACCCTAGAACACGATACTAACATAAGGCAGAACGCCGTTACACAAGAACAATACCACCTGGTGAGTGAACATGGGAGACTGACATATAAAGGGGAGGAGATGAATGTAACGGAGTCCAGGTGTGAATCATAATGATTAACAGGTGCGCGTAATGATGAGTGCCAGGTGTGTGTAATGACGAATCCCAGGACCAGTGGGTAGTGCTCTGGCAACGTCATACGCCGGAGGGGAGGAGCTGGAGCAGAAGTGACAGTACCCCCCCTAACGTGCGGCTCCAGCCGCAGGACGACGCTGACCAGGGGGACGACCCCGAGGACGAGGAGCGGGTCGGTCCGAGTGGCGAAGGTGGAAATCAGGGATGATGTTGGGGTTCAGAATGTCCTCCACCGGAACCCAACACCGCTCCTCTGGGCCATACCCCTCCCAGTCCACCAGATACTGGAGCTGGCCCCCACGACGTTGGTAGTCCAGTAGGGATCTGACAGCATACGCCGGGCCCCCCTTGATGTCTGGGTGGAGGTGTGTCATGGGGGACAGCATCAGCATGGTGAACTAGAGGCTGGAGAGGGAGCACACGTGGCAGTACCCCCTCCCCAACGCGAGGCTCCGGCCGCAGGACGCTGACCAAAAGACGATCCCGGGGATCAGGAGCGGACCGGTCACCTCTGCAGAGGCGCAGGAAACCTGTCAATCCGGCTGAGACGCAGGAGCATGGCGACCTAGAGCGCCGGAGAGAGAGCATACATGACGGTACCCCAGGAATTGTGTACAGATCCTTGCGACATTTGGCAGTGAATTATCATGCTGAAACGTGGTGATGACGGCGGATGAATGGCACAACAATGGACTTCAGGATCTCGTCACGGTATCTCTGTGCATTCAAATTGCCATCGATAAAATGCAATGTGTTTGTTGTCCGTAGCTTATGCCTGCCCATACCATAACCCCACCACCACCATGGGGCACTCTGTTCACAACTTTGACATCAGCAAACCGCTCAGCTACATGACGCCATACACATGGTCTGCGGTTGTGAGGCTGGTTGGATGTACTGCAAAATTCTCTAAAACAACGTTGGAGGCGTCTTATGGTAGAGAAATTAATATAAAATTATCTGGCAACAGCTATGGTGGGCATTCCTGCAATCAGCATCTCAATTGCATGCTACCTCAAAACTTGAGACAGCTGTGGCATTTTGTTGTGAGACAAAACTGCTCATTTTAAAGTGGCCTTTTATTGTCCCCAGCACAAGGTGATCATGCTGTTTAATCAGCTTCTTGATATGTCCCACCTGTCAGGTGGATGAATTATCTTGGCAAAGGAGAAGTTCTCACTAACAGGGATGTAAACTAATTTATGCACAAAATTTGAGAGCAGGCACGGCGCCAGGATTTTTTCTCTCCTGGTGCTAAGGGGTAGCTTGGCCAATACAGGGGTGCTAAGAAAATAGTAATTTTTCATGACTTCAGAGTTATAAGGAAGTTCTCGTTTTTTCAATAAAAGCAGATATGGCACACAGCACATTAAATTAAATGTAGTTTTTAATTGAATTTGGCCAAAGAATATTCAACAAAATAGCTATAAGCCTAATACAAGTGACCACAAGGCAATGACAAAAACGTCTTTCACGTGCAAAGTTGAAAGACTTCAGCACCAGACAGCACCCATGCACTGCATGGGTGCTGTCCGGTGCTGAAGTCTTTCAGCAATAACAACACAATACATCCAAAATGTGACAACAACAACAAGTGCATTTATTCCATATGCATAATCAGACAACATTGGTAATAATGTCCCTGATGAAATGGCTATCACAACGTCAGAAATGAATAATATCCACAGTGCAGCCACAACAAGAAGTGCATTTACCCTATGCCTGTCAACTGTGCACACATGGTGTAAAACGAGCTGGCTATTACATTTACATTTTAGTCATTTAGCAGACGCTCTTATCCAGAGCGACTTACAGTAGAGGCTATCATCACAATCCTAGCGATTATATTTCTATTGCAATAATATATGTAGGCCGACTGGTCGACAATATGCATGTGTCTTCTTGTTCCATCCAGATCAGCGGATTGAATCATGTTCCCACCACCAAACAGGCGCGCGCTGTCAATAAATTAAAGGCCTTTCAGTTACTCACCAAGTGTTGTTTTATAGAAGGACGATGCGTCTGTTGTGGTTCAGTGCAAATTAGTCTATAATCTTCTGGACATCCAGGGCCTTGGTTCTTTCTACGTGTATGGACAGGCAGGCAAGGTTGCTGAGTTGAGGGTTTGCCATTCTGTTTCTCAGGTAGGTTTTTACACACCGCATGCAGGAAAAACTAAGCTCACATACGCTGCGGTTACTGGCAGTGTGACAGATATGCGTAAAAGATTATAGATGTCCACGAAGGAGTCTTTGAAGGGTTTAAGCATGGACAGGAACTCCAGTGTGCTGCTAACTGTTTCGCCCTGTTCTTTTTTCTTTCCATGAGCCGGCGCACTTGGTGCACCTCAGCCAGCAGATTGTCCTCTCTGATTCCATAGTGCTGTGCCATGGGCACAAGGCTGTTCTTTTCAAGGAATGTGGCATGCTTGGGGTTGAGGGCTGACGTTCCCATGAGAACTGCACCTGCTTCTGTGGAAAAGCGTTGGGTCATTTCATTCACCAGTCGGTCAATGACAGGGTAGATCGAGGACGTTCGGAATTCATCCGGAGAGGACATGGATGGATGTTTGGTTTGATTTGGAGCTTCTACTATAAAGTCCTGTAGATAGCGAGGCTGTTGGGATTATTTTGTGGGGGRACCGGCAGTTGTACGGCGACACCGACCTTTGTGCACATATTTTATGCTCATGATGACCGAGTGTGCGAGGTCAGTGAGTCTCGAACAAAAGATCAGGGGACCGGAGAGTGTCAGACATAAACTTTGCTGTGCTGAACAGATCCTCAAACAGGATGAGGTGGAGGATGAATTCAGCATCAATGAGTGTGAGTAGTGACTGCATGTCAGTCGATCTGCATGAATTTGGCTGAAACTTAATGTCCTTTAAGGTTGCAATGATGGCTGGGAGGGTTTTTTGCACTGCCCACAGCGAGTAGTACTGGCAGGACCATCGCGTATCAGACAGTTTCTTGACTTCAATGGGCTGCTGTGAAGGCCCAAGTTCCCTTTGCTTCTTAAAAACATCTTAGGGCTCCATCAAAATCGACAACTTCCGGTGAAGCTGGAGCGCGCCAAATTCAAATGACAAAATTGTAATATTAAACATTCCATGAACATACAAATGTCTTACATCATTTAAAAGCTTAACTTCTTGTTAATCCAACCACGTTGTCAGCTTTCAAAAAGGTTTTACGGCGAAAGCATACCATGCGATTACCTGAGGACAACGCCCCACATCAAAATACTTTTCCAACCAGCACCGGCTTCACAAAAATCACAAATAGCAATAAAATAAATCACTTACCTTTGAAGATCTTCCTCTGTTTGCAATCACAACTGTCCCAGCTACACAATGAATGTTTGTTTTGTTCGATAAAGTCCTTCTTTATATCCAAAAAGTCAGTTTAGTTGGTGCCATTGATTTCAGTAATCCACTCCTTCAACATGCAGACAAAGGAATCCAAAAAGCTACCGCTAGACTTCATCGAAACAAGTCAAACAATGTTTCTAATCAATCCTCAGGTACTCTAATATGTAAACAAACGATCATATTTCAGACGGAAAGAAGGGTGTTCAATAGAAAAGGAAAATAAGAAGAGCGCGCCCTCGTTTATACGCGCCAAAAGTCTACCTGTCCTGATGAGAACACCTTGGATAAACTACAACTACTTGTTGTTTTTCAAGAAACAAGCCTGAAACCCTTTCTAAAGACTGTTGACATCGAGTGGAAGCCATAGGAACTGCAATCTGGGTCCTATTTTTTTGTATATCCCATAGGCTAGCATTGAAAAGGCCTGTGACCTCAAAAAGAAACATTTCCGGATGGATTTATCTCTGGTTGTTGCCTGCCATATCAGTTTTGTTATACTCACAGACATTCTTTTAACAGTTTTAGAAACTTCAGAGTGTTTTCTGTCCAATTCTACCAATTATCTGCATATCCTAGCTTCTGGGCCTGAGTAACAGGCAGTTTACTTTGGGTACCTCAGTCATCCGGAAATTCAGGATACGGCCCCCTAGCTTTTGAAATGGGCATGGACAAATGAGCCTGAGAAATATCCCCTGCTGGCTTCATGTTTCTGACACAGTCCACCAAAATAAGATGAAGACGGTGTGCGTGGCAATGAATGTCGATTGCCTGAGGGGCCTCTTTTCTGAATTTCTCCTGGACCCCGTTGTGAACWCCGTACATGACGGCCGCGTCGTCATAACACTGAGCGATACAGGCAGTGTGATCAATGTTACATTTACTAAGAGTCTCTCTGATCGTAGTGAAAGGCGACTCAGAATCTAATCCGTCAGCTGGAGTGAAATGAAGAAATTCCTCCACAACTTCATCATTTTTTACGTAACGCACCCCCACAGACACTTGTTCCGTTTTACTGAGGTCCTTACTCTCATCTACCATCAATGCAAATAGTTTGGCTTCTTGTATTTCACCACTCATCTGATCCATAATCATATTTGCCATAATGTCTAGTATTTAATTCTGTATATCATGATGTGTGTACTTAGCATTTCTAGGATAATCTGAGATTTTCTGTGCAACTGTTTTGTCGAATTTGCCTATGACCTGTAAAAGTTCTAGGAAGTTTCCTTGGTCGTCTTCTATGTCTCTTCTCTGTGAAAGTCCCTGGTATTCAGTGTAACGCAATGACTCCACAACTGCTCTCATATACTCTCTGTTCTCTCAGACTATTTTCGAATGTCTATCACTTAGAGCATAGCATATTGTTGAGCCAGACTCTTTCTGAATAGTCCACTCATTCCATGCTGTCATTGCATATTTATGCTCCACACTAGCGTTGTGCGTCTTGAACGAACTTGTCGCATTCTTCCAGTTCTGGTAGCCATCGTGGGTAAATGCCGCCTTCTCTCCACCATGGTTTCCTGGACCTTGAAAGTGGTGGAATGAGAACGCAGAAAGCACGGTCCTTTGAAATAGAATATTCCAGCCATTTGTAATCCTCATACCATCTACGATTGAAACAGCGATCCTGCTGTCCAATTTTTGTGGCTGGATAACGCTGAAGAAGAGGGCGCCTTGGTTCTTCAATAGGTGACTTAAATCAGAGGGAGTGGTGGCTGTGCTAACAGTGGATTTTTATTTTCTACCCGCACTCAGAAAACGGCCCATCGCAACGGGGCAAGATGGGCGACTAGCTAGCTAGAAGTTAGCTCACATCACGTAGCCTATCGTGCGCGAGCACACACACCAGACACCCCCCAGCACACACACATACACACACGTCATAGGGTACACGGGCGGCACGAGCACACAGCCAGGGATCGGATTGGGAACAGAATGGCTGGTTATTAACTTTTACATATTTCTTTATTTAAAATTTTTTTAAATGCTAAAATGCTTGAGGAGGTTTAACTGGGGCTACGCAGATTTGTGACATGGCTATTGCACCCCCTAGTCCCGGTGTAGCGCTGTATCTGTTTGAGAGAAATAAGCTTTTTGAGTCTATGGAACATTTCTGGGATCTTTTATTTCAGCTCAGGAAACATAGGACCAACATTTTGCATGTTGCGTTCATATTTTTGTTCACTATACATACAGTGCCTTCAGAAATGATTCATACCCCTTGACTTATTCCACATTTTGTTGCATTAAAGCCTGAATTCAAAATGGATTAAATAGATTTTTTTTATCTCACCCATCTACACACAATACACCATAATGGCAAAGTGAAAACATATTTTTAAGACATTTATGCTAATTTATTAAAAATAAAATACAGAAATATCTCTGAGTCAATACATTTACATTTACATTTAAGTCATTTAGCAGACGCTCTTATCCAGAGCACTTTGTAGAACCACCTTTGGCAGCGATTACAGATGTGAGTCTTTCTGGGTAAGTCTCTAAGAGCTTTCTACACCTGAATTGTGCAATATTTTCCCATTATTGTTTTCAAAATTATTCAAATGGTTCTTGATCATTGCGAGACAAACATTTTTTGACATAGATTTTCAAGAAAATTTTAATCAAAACTGTCAATCGGCCACTCAGGAACATTCACTGTCTTTTTGGTAACTAACTCCACTGTAGATTTGGCATTGTGTTTTAGGTAATTGTCCTGCTGAAAGGTGAATTCATCTCACAGTGTCTAGTGGAAAGCAGACTGAACCAGGTTTTCGTCTAGGATTTTGCCTGTGTTTAGCTCCATTCCGTTTATTTTTTATCTTGAAAAACTCCCCAGTCCTTAACGATTACAAGCATACCCATAACATAACCACTATGCTTGAAAATATGGAGAGTGGTTCTCAGTAATGTGTTGTATTGGATTTGCCCCTTTCAGGTCAATGATGGCATAAAATATGCAGTAAAGATGCCAGTCTAACGCAGACCGTGGGGGACAGAAGAAGGACACCAGATTGGCGCACATTAAACCAATTTGATCTAACAACCGATTTGATCTAAAAAATGTATTGTAACAGGCCCACAATGTGGTTACTAAAGTCCAATTTGGATATTTTGGGCTGTTTCGCTGCATAACATTTTAGAAGTTGTTCCTTTACAGGTTTATAAAAAGTGACTGCTAAATGCTCATTCCTGTTTGTAAAAGCTGGTAGCATAGCTAGCATACAGGAATTTGTGGTGTTCATCAAACTAATTTTTAACTGCAATCCTGTTGATTGGTTAAGATGACATGAACATGTATTGGGGTTGACATCCATAGAAGCATTATACTCCGATTTTTACATCAACATAGTGTGAAATACACATATAAACAACAGCCTAAATGTAGGCTAATTTTGCTGGGGGCGAAAGAGGAGATTTGGGATCTTTCCCTCACAGCATCTTTCCCAATGAGTTTCCATAGCATTTCCATTGTTTGGGTCGAGTTCCATTGACCTCTTTACCGCATCTATGGGTAGACTGGTAGCCATTTTGAGTGTACCGATGCCAGGAAGTAAAACCGGGAAGTGTACCATTCAATCTGTGCTGTGATTTGTTGAGTTAACTCAACTGACATTACAAAAAAATACATTCCATCGCAAGTGCCACATCAGTTAATATCATTTGAATGAACATTCTACATTACCTTGGAAATTATTGCATCACAATAGCAGGCATCCATTGCGAGTGTACCCATGATTTTACCAGTCAAATTGACAGGGTTAGAGCTTCTGAGCTTCTATTCATTCTATTTATATGATCATAACAACAGGCCTTCTGCAACATTGATGCCTGCGCATCATTTTCGTGACGTTGTCAGGCAACCTGTCTATGGGACAAGGCCAAGGTAAAACGGAGACTCAACCTGTCTATGGGACAAGGCCAAGGTAAAACGGAGACTCAACCTGTCTATGGG
>NW_019942920.1:200939-213546 GCF_002910315.2 Salvelinus sp. IW2-2015 | reverse complement strand
ACGGAGACTCAACCGTCTATGGGACAAGGCCAAGGTAAAACGAGACTCAACCTGTTATGGACAATAGGCCAAGGTAAAACGGAGACTCAAAACCCAGTCTATTGGACAAGGCAAGGTAAAACGGAAGACTCAACCTGTGGTAAGCTTTAATTGTGTGCCTGCTATACATATGCGCCTGAAGATCCGATTTAGCCTTGAAATACACCGCGATCAGAGTGCAAGAGCACTGACCGCGACTTCAACACCAACCACGTAGCGCGGAAGGCCGCCTACCCCAAATGAGCCTTGCCAAGCACAGCAAGTTGTGCGATTCTATACACACCTGTGTGGCTTGCTGGTGTGTGGGTAGGCCTAAAACATTTATGTGCTCCCTGTCTCCTCATGGGGCTCGGAGCGGAACATCATGGCTCAACTGGTCCTCACACCGAAAGGACCGGTCTCGGCGGAGAGTGTCGACAACCCACACTGCTGGTCAATCTGGCGGTGTGACATATGTGGTGTGTGTGGATTGACGGACCAGAGTTTGGCATGAGGAAACGATGGGTAGCACAGCATCCCTCTAACATAATCTTTAGACATTCATTAAGATTCAGTGGTTGCATGGCGGCAGACTACACTTTGATTGCATTTTATAGGCTATGTCTTCTTGTATATCGATCCCCAAATCTTATTGCTCATACCCATATGATGTGAAGTGTGAAAATATTTTTTGTCACATCATCACAAGCTTACATTGTAAAGATGCATGTGCGTCACTTCCGGTGCCTACTGATGATATAGGGACAAGTGACGATGGCTACCCAACGCACGCGTGCTGAAGAGAGAGAGAGAGAGAGAGAGAGAGAGAGAGAGAGAGAGAGAGAGAGAGAGATACGCAATCCTATCCCTTCATTCGGAGTGAGGGTTTTATTAATTTCTGTCTGCGTTCCATTGCAAAAGCTTGCCACCTCACATCTGCCCTCTTCCACTCACTTTCCCTTCACTGAACAGAATTAGTATCTTAGGTGGTGTCAATGGATCCAGTCAAAAGAGTTAGCTGTCATCTATCCATACCTGTGTTCGACATAAGAGAGGGGACGAGGACAGAGAGGATGCAACAACTTTTGGAATGAGATGCGGCCAGGGCTGAGTGCGTGAGCGGGATAGCGCAGCTCTTGCTCCTGTAGTCACACGGATAAATATTCCATTGACCGGGGTCCGATTGAACTACAGCGCTCGCTCCAGCGGAGTTATATCGATGAGGACCGCACTTCTTCAGTGGGGGAAATGTATCCTGTTTTTCAGTTAATCACAGTGGGTATTAGATAATTATGATCTCTTCCGACAAGGCGTCAAAGATGTGTTGGTGAAATCCTCATCTCACCACTGTAACGGGCTGCGCGCAGCTCAGCTCTCTGTCTCACCTGTGTGCGCGTCTGATTTGGACACTCCACACAGCGCAAACGATGTAAGAACAAGCGGGAGATGAATCTAACGAATTTTTACTCATATTTTGGACATTTATTTTCTACGAATATTTCACTTGAGGGACCTCAACATGAGCTCAACAACTGGAGTTTACCGGAGGATACCAAACCCTACCCGGACTTGTTCTTATTTTCGGGACACGAACCGAGTACCATCGTGTTGGTGGTTATGTACTCCCTGTCCTTCCTCACCGGGCTCGGAGGGAACATCATGGCTCTCCTGGTCCTCACCCGAAAGAGGACCGGTCTGGCGGGGGTGTCGGCGACCCGCAGACTGCTGGTCAATCTGGCGGTGTGTGACATGATGGTGGTGTGTGTGTGCATGCCAGTTAACCTGGGACACCAGGTCTACAACGCCTGGGTGTTCGGGGAGTTTCTGTGCCGCACCGTGCCGTTCGTTCAGGCTGTTTCGGTGTCTGCGAGCGTCCTGAGCCTGGCCGTGATCAGTCTGAACCGCTACTACAGCGTGCACAACCCTCTACACGCCCGGTCCTTTTTTACCGGGCGGCGGATACTGTGTATGATCTGTGTGGTGTGGATCGTGTCGTCGGGGTTGTGCATACCGCTCTTCTTCATGAATACCACCCAGACTCTATCGCTGCTGGACATCACCCTCACTGTGTGCGTGGAGAGCTGGAACGAAGTCAAACTGAAACAGAGATATAGCTTTCTGCTCTTCTGCTCTCTCTATGGATTCCCCGTGTTGTTTAACCTGGTCATCAGCGTGCTGACCGGCTGGAAGCTGTGGGGCACCGACGAAAAACGGACGCAAGATTCGAATACATTTGGCGTTACACTATCACTGTCCCGTCTGAAAGTGCGTAAAAGGATCGCCAAGATGGTGCTGTCGCTGGTTGTGCTTTTCACCCTGTCTTGGCTACCTCTGTATGTAGTGGACATATGGTTAGACTTTAACATGACTTCATCTTTAGAGAAAGAGGAGGATGATGTGAACCATGTATACCACGAGTGGATTCTACAGGGGAGACCCTTCGCGCTATGGCTGGGTCTAACCAACTCCGCTCTCAACCCGCTCTGTTATTGCTTTGTGGGTAACTTACACAGGTCTGCAAAACGATTCAGGAAAAGCTACAGACAGAAACTGTCGTCATTGTTAAGTCTGTCGCCACAGCAGTCCTCTATGCCTATGGGCAGCACCTCAGTGCCCAAGCTCGTGCCCTACAGCAGGGCGCAATCGGAGAAGCGCGGCGCAGAGAGGCGCGCATCGAACAGATATGCCAATCCAGGCAACAAACTAACCAAAAGCAAGAGCCTGTCGTCTGTGACAGTGTGTGAGACTGTTTTTGACTGATTGACAGACAGACAGATCAAATGTAGGCCTACCTGGTATATCACATACTTATTTGTCCAATGGACAGGAAAACATTCGTCCTACAGTTCAAAATAGGATATTCTGTGAAAATGTGTGTCTGTTTTCCAACGCAATCTCCGAAGCAAATGGAGATATTTGCCATAACTGAGATTATAGAGTGTGTTGCCCTTTTAATTATGAAGTGTGGTGCCGTCTTTATTATGGAGTGTGTTGGAGTGTGTGCCCCATGATTCCAGGACTGTTGATGAATCAAACGGTCGATGTAAATGAGGTCCTATGTATGAGGTCCTATACCTAATGATCTTTGGGGATTTGGTTTCACTGAATCCAATATCAAATGAAAGATATTTGATGTTGTTCTCATGGAGTGTACACAATAATGACGTGCATCTCATTAAATATTTGTGCAAAAGGCTAGTTGCCTTTATTTCGTGATTTAAAATAACAATCACATGTATACTGTATGTGTAGGCTACAATGTCTAGCCTATTCCCTGTTTAAATAGTATTATTAAATTTGTAATTGATCCCTAAGTCCTATGAAGTAGAACTCATTCCATTCCAAAGTCAAGAACAAAATGAGCTGTATCCAAAACTTAAATCTCGTCAATTATAATGAAACCATTATGCATTATTTCAATTATAAAGCTAATATTGTATGACTATCATCATAATCTGCAGTTATAAATCCATTCAAATTGCTTCCATAATTGTGTTAAATTAGATTATTATTATACTACTATCATCATCTTTTATATTCATAGTAATTATTCCAAGTCCATTCAAATTGCCTACATAATGAGCGGTAGAGGGTCTAGATTAGAGTCTAGATGGGTATCTCCATTCATTATTTCTCTGGCGAGGCTGTGACGCGGGTCTCTTGGCAGACGGATCGCTCCCTGCTGAATGGCACCGTGACGAGTTGACGAGTGTGATGTGGCCCCGCAGGCGGCCGGGACACGGAGCCCGATGTCCGGATTAATGGTACTGGTGAGACGGCCTGATCCATGGTCTGTGGTTGTCTATCGCTGGGAAACGACAATCCCATGTTGAAGCATATAGCGGAGCCCTGGCACCAAAACCAATCTCCTACCATCTGCAGTTATTAGCTATGTTCCCATTAACTTTTCCAGTGATTTTTTTTGTAGAAAGTTCGCATAGAAAATAGATTCGACAACTGCTACGGTTCGTTTCCATGTAACAATCTTGTGTCAATTAAAAACAACTATAGACGTAATGATGTCACACAAAAGAACACTTTCGCAAAAACCTACAGTGTCGAATAAAAATGAAGTCGTTGTTTCCATTTCCCATTTAGGCAAATTGTGCGTTAATAAACTGGAAACAGCCTGTATTCTCCCCACTATCTGTTTTATGTATCGGTTTGCCAGGTGTTGTGCGGAAAATCTTCACCCTGCCAGAATTCTCCCCGCTCTTCGCGTGAACGCGCACACACTCAATTCTTCATTGTTGCAATTTGCTTGCTAGTTGAGATTTCTGCTCTTCACGCCTTTGTCAGTTTAGCCTACATTTCACTGATCTTAGTAGCAGAAAGCTTTTTTTATTTGTGTCCTTCAAGGCCGCTGTCAAAGATCACGTTCGGCTGCGTTTAAAATGTTTTTAATGGCGGTTTGATTGCGGGGGAGGCACTAGTAATGTCTGCAGTTTTCGGTTTGGCTATTTGTTTCAAGTGTATTAGTCTATATTTGTCATCTCTCCCATGTCTTATTCGACTAGTAGTTGTTCTGAAGTGTTTATTGCTTGCCTACATTTTACTCCCTCCTCTATGTTTAATATAACACATACATTAATTATTAATTACGGTTGCCTATCCTTAAGAGAAGTTTGTTCTATAGAAAGTATTTGACTCTAGTGACAAAATTAGAAGGGGGGCGGGGGGAATTTCGGCAGGCAAGAAAATGGCTTTGCCGAAATCCCCCCCTTCTAATTTCCGTAATGTGCCAACGTATCGCCATGGTCCATGCCATGGTGAAACTTGCACTCTGCACTTCTGTATATCTGAAATAATTGGATCGTGAAACCTGCATCCAGCCAACAAGAAAAGCAATTCAGCCGTTCTTGAAAGTCAGGACATTTTTATAGTTGAAAAATAGATTTAGCAGACTGTAGGCATTTAGAATTAAATGTATATAGAGCTTCACATTTGTGTGGAGTGGAGCTTCATAGTTTGACCTGCATGTTGACATGTACCTTCAAATTATTCGGCAATCATAATTTATTCAAAAAACATAGTTTCCATCATCATTTGTCGCAATAAAGACAGTTAGACAAAATTACAATCCACCTGTGTTGAATGGATAAAAATTACGTGTTTAACCAGGTTTCCAACCTTTTTATGCGTGTAAAGTAGCCTACATGTCGGATAACATGACAGGCCTGATGGAAACAGAACATTTGGCTGTAAACTTTCCAAATGTCGACAAAACAAAATACGCTACACAAGGTGGAATCTTTTTGTGTCGGTCAAATGTGTTATGTGAGAAATATCGGTGGAAACGCTTTTATGCGAAAATATTGATTTAACAACCATCATATTGAAGTAAACTTGGAGTCACACGATGACATGGTTTGAGGTCCTCCCATTACGACTCGTCGGGAAAGCATGCAGTTTATTAGGCAACAGATTAAATAAATTATGATGAATTCCCCAGGGTTGTGAAAGTGCAAGGAGATAAGCTTGATGCTCCTTTCCAGTAAATATCAAGGGTCTAATCAATTCTGGTGACATGATCATCGATGCTTGGCTGCCGTTTGGCAAACAAAAATAATCGATACTTTGTCCATAATAATCTAATTGATGTGTGGGTCAATGGAAACCTGCCTACTGAGGCCAAATGTATCTACACACAACATGGAGCAACGCCACTGGATATATTGGAAAAGTGTTACTTGTTTTGCTTCTTTAAAGGGCGATGGATACATTTACAGGGCTAATTGCAACCATCAATGGGCACCAGATTATAGCCAGCTAATAGATGCGACAGTTGCCTGCTAGGGTGTTTCCATTTAACTATCTTGTGTCAATAAAAACTGCTAGAAGTATTGAAGTCCGCATTAATAAATTGGCATCAGCCTGTTTGCCCTTCCATCATAATTTATCACAATAAAGAAAGTTCGACAAAAGAATGATTTACTTGTTTTAAACGGGATCGGTGTTGCTATACCGGGACAGTTGAGCTAACATGCACTAATGTGATTAGCATGACAGTTATAAGTAACAGCAAACTTTCCAAGATATAGACATGTCTTATATGGGCAGAAAGCTTAAATTCTTGTTAATCTTACTGCACTGTCCAATTTACAGTAGCTACTACAGTGAAAAAATACCATGGTATTGCTTGAGAGTGCACAACAATAAAACACTTTTATCACGGCAACTGTTTTGATACATTCACCTCTGAAGGTAAATAATGTCCTTACATTCAGTAATCTTGCTCTGATTTGTCATCTTGATGGTCCCAGAGATAAAATATAGCATAGTTTTCTTTGATAAAATACATTTTTATATTCAAATGTAGGAACTMGGTTCTACAGTTTGAACCCCTGCTCTCTCTGGCTCCACACCCACCCCGCCCAGCCATCTAGATGTGTGAAAGTTTGTGTATAAGCTAATGATGTATGACATTCCTGGGAGTGTGTCAACTTAAAAGTTGTATTACCATATCCTTTTTGTATGTTCTCTATAGTTATGTACTAGAAAATATATAAATTGACCAATTCGGCACATTTGGGCAGACTTGATACAAAGTACTGTGCGGTATTGCAATGCTCCACTGGATCAATCTGAAACTTTGCACACACACTGCTGTCATCTAGTGTCCAACATCTAAGTTGCGCCTAAACTGCAATATTATATTATGGCCTTTCTCTTGCATTTCAAAGATGATGGAAAAAAATACTAATTTGAAAACGCATGTTTTATCTTTTACCAGATCTAATGTGTTATATTCTCCTACATTAATTTCACATTTCCACAAACTTCAAAGTGTTTCCTTTCAAATGGTATCAAGAATATGAGGAAGAGATAGCTCATGACATATAGCTCCATGTGCACTCAGCCTGTCTTTTCAAACTTCCTGGAAATATATTTTTTCACATTTTAGCATTTCTCCCCCGAAAAATATATGGTGATCTTTTAATCACTCAAAAGGTTGTTTTACATGGGAATCAGAATGACTGTTGGAGACTTTAATTAAACATGGTGTCACGTTCCTGACCTGTTTTCTGTTAGTTTTTGTATGTGTTAGTTGGTCAGGACGTGAGTTTGGTGGGCAGTCTATGTTTTGTGTTTCTATGTTGGTTATGGGTACCTGATATGGTTCTCAATTAGAGGCAGTGGTTTTCATCTCCTCTGATTGAGAATCATATTAAGGTAGGTGTTTTCACATTGGTGTTGTGGGTGGTTGTCTCCTGTGTCTGTGTTTGTCGCGCCACCGGACGTTTCGGTTTGTTTGTACGTCGTTCTTTTTGTGTAGTCATTTTCCTGTTCGTGAGTTCTTCGTTGTATGTAAGTTCGCATGTCCAGGTCTGTCTACTCCGTTTATTATTTTGTAAATTGTTCAAGTATATTTTCGTGTTCGTTTTCGTCCTTGTGAAATAATATCATGTCAATTCACAACGCTGCGTTTTGGCAAATCCCTGCTCCTCTCTCGGATGAAGACAAACCAGGACCAAGCAGCGGGACTACGAACAGTGGTCCACTACACGGAATTCTGGACATGGGAGGAAATTGGAGGGAAAAGGACACTGGCTCACATTGGGAATATCGCGCGCTCGTGAGGAGATGGAGGCAGCGAGAGCCAAGAGCGGTGGTATGAGGAGCAGCAAGGAGACGTCGCTGGAAGCCCGAAAGGAAACCCAAAATTTATTGGGGGGGGCTAAGAGGTGAGGGGGTCTTTCTTGGGGGGGGATAGAGGTGCCCGCCAGAGCCAGCCAGCAGGATCCGCCAGAGCCAGCCAGCCAGGATCTACCCCTCATCCCGGTGCTGCTCCTTGTCCAGGTGCTGCCCCTTGTCCAGGTGCTGCCCCTTGTCCTGCTGAGGCTATTATTTTAGATGGGGTACTTGGAGGGTGGTCATTGGGAGGGGATAATAAAGCTGCGATTGACTATGGTGGGTGGGGACCTCGCAGAGCCTGAGCCACCACCGTGGTCAGATGCCCACCCAGACCTCCCCTAGACTTTGTGCTGGTGGCCCGGAGTCGCAACCTTAAGGGGGGGGTTATGTCACGTTCCTGACCTGTTTTCTGTTAGTTTTTGTATGTGTTAGTTGGTCAGGACGTGAGTTTGGGTGGGCAGTCTATGTTTTGTGTTTCTATGTTGGTTTATGGGTACTGATATGGTTCTCAATTAGAGGCAGGTGGTTTTCATCTCCTCTGATTGAGAATCATATTAAGGTAGTGTTTTTCACATTGGGTGTTGTGGTGGTTGTCTCCTGTGTCTGTGTTTGTCGCGCCACACGGGACTGTTTCGGTTTGTTTGTACTCGTTCTTTGTAGTCATTTTCCTGTTCGTGAGTTTCTTCGTTGTATGTAAGTTCGCATGTAACGGTGTTCCTCTTCTCTTCATTCCGAAGAGGAGAGCAGGGATTGAACCAAAACGCAGCGTTTCTAGTAGACTTGATTTATTTACTAAAACAAGGAACGAAACGAACTCACTTGAATAACTAACAAAACAATAAACGACGTAGACTGACCTGAACGTAAGAACTTACATGTAACACGAAGAACGACGAACAGGAAAAACAGACTACACAAAACCAACAAACAAAAAACCGAAACAGTCCGTGTGGCGTAACATACACTGACACAGGAGACAACCACCCACGACAAACAAAGTGAAAACACCTACCTTAATATGATTCTCAATCAGAGGAGATGAAAACCACCTGCCTCTAATTGAGAACCATATCAGGTACCAAACCACATAGAAACAGAAAACATAGACTGCCCCCCAAACTCACGTCCTGACCAACTAACACATACAAAAACTAACAGAAAACAGGTCAGGAACGTGCATAACCCCCCCTTAAGGTGAGACTCCGGGCGCACCAGCACAAAGTTTAGGGAGGGTCTGGTGGGCTTCTGACACGGTGGTGGCTCAGGCTCTGGGCGAGGTCCCCACCCACCATAGTCAATCCCAGCTTACGTTTCCCCTACGACTGACCACCCTCCTATTCCACCCACTTAATCTTTGGGTAACATCGAGACAAGGGGCAGCACCGGGACAAGGGACAGCACCGGGATAGAGAGATCTGGTGGCTGGCTGACGGCTCTGGACGCTCGTGGCTGGCTGGACGTCTGACGCTCGTGGTGGCTGACGGCTCTGGACGCCTGGCTGGCTGACGGCTCTGGACGCTCGTGCTGCTGACGCCTGACGCGCGTGGCTGCTGACGGCTCTTGGACGCTCTGCTGGCTGAGCTCTGGACGCTCATGGCTGGCTGACGGCTCTGGCTGCTCATGGCTGGCTGGCGGCTCTGGCTGCTCATGGCTCACGGGTCTGGCTGCTCATGGCTCGTGACGCTGGCTGCTCATGGCTCGCTGGCGGCTCTAGACGCTCATGGCTGGCTGACGGCTCTGGACGCTCATGGCTGGCTGACGGCTCTGGACGCTCATGGTGGCGACGGCTCTGGCAGTTGTCTGGTTGGCGGCTCTGGCAGATCCGTCTGGTTGGCGTCTCTGGCAGTCCTGTCTGGTGGCGGCTCTGGCAGATCCTGTCTGGTTGGCGGCTCTGGCAGATCCTGTCTGGTTGGCGGCTCTGGCAGATCCTGTCTGGTTGGCGGCTCTGGCAGATCCTGTCTGGTTGGCGGCTCTGGCAGATCCTGTCTGGTTGGCGGCTCTGCAGATCCTGACTGACGAATGGCTCTAGCGGCTCCTGACTGACTAACGGCTCTGACGGCTCGGGACAGACGGCGTATGGCTCGACAGACGGATGCTCAGACGGCGCTGGGCAGACGGATGGCTCAGATGGCGCTGGGAGACGAATGGCTCAGATGGCGCTGGGGAGAGATGGCTCAGATGGCGCTGGGGACGACTAGATGCGCTGGAGACGGATGGCTCAGATGGCGCTGGGAGACGGATGGCTCAGATGGCGCTGGGGACGGATGCTAGATGCTGGGGAGACGGATGGCTCAGATGGCACTGGGCAGACGGATGGCTCTGGCCGGATGAGGCGCACTGTAGGCCTGGTGCGTGGTGTCGGATGGAGGCACCGGGCTAAGGACACGCACTTCAGGCTAGTGCGGGAGCAGAGACAGGGCACACTGACCTCTCGAAGCGCACTATAGGCCTGGTGGTGGTAGCACGGTGGTACCGGGTTAGGGCACGCACCTCAGGGCGAGTGCGGGGAGAAGGAACAGTGCGTACAGGGCTCTGGAGACGCACAGGTGGCTTAGTGCGTGGTCCGGAACTGGAGGCACTAGGCTGGGCGGGAAGGTGGCGCCGGAAATACCGGACCGTGCAGGCGTACTGGCTCCCTGGAGCATTGAGCCTGCCCAACCTTACCTGGTTGAATGCTCCCGTCGCCCGACCAGTGCGGGGAGGTGGAATAACCGCACCGGCTATGTAGGCGAACCGGGACACCATGCGTAAGGCTGGTGCCATGTAAGCCGGCCCGAGGAGACGCACTGGTGGCCAGATATGTAGAGCCGGCTTCATGGCACTTGGCTCAATGCTCAATCTAGCCCTACCAGTGCGGGGAGGTGGAATAACCAGCACCGGACTATGCACACGTACAGGAGACACCGTGCGCTCTACTGCGTAACACGGTGTCTGCCCGTACTCCCGTCTCCACGGTTAGCCTGAGAAGTGGGCGCAGGTCTCCTACCTTCCCTTGGCCCACTACCTCTTAGCCACCCCCCAAGACATTTTTGGGGTTTCTTCACGGGCTTCGTGCTAGCCGCGTACCTTCATAACTCCGGTCTTGCGCTTGATTCTCCGGCTTCCAGCCACGTCTCCTTGCTGCCTCCTCATATGCCGCCTCTCTGCTTTGCTGCCTCCAGCTCAGCTTTGGGACGGCGATATTTCCCGGCTGTGCCCATGGACCTTTTCCGTCCAATATTTCCTCCAACTCCAATAATCCTGTGTAGCAGCCACTGCTCGAATTCACGCTGCTTGGTTCTGGTTTGGTGGGTGGTTCTGTAACGGTGTTCTCTTCCTCTTCATCCGAAGAGGAGGAGCAGGGATTGAACCAAAAGCAGCATTTCTAGTAGACATGATTTATTTACTAAACAAGGAACGAAAACAACTTCACTTGAATAACTAACAAAACAATAAACGACGTAGACTGACCTGAACGTAAGAACTTACATGTACACGAAGAACGCACGAACAGGAAAAACAGACTACACAAACCGAACGAACAAACAAACCGAAACAGTCCCGTGTGGCGTAACATACACTGACACAGGAGACAACCACCCACGACAAACAAAGTGAAAACACCTACCTAATATGATTCTCAATCAGAGGAATGAAAACCCTGCCTCTAATGAGAACCATATCAGGTACCCAAAACCAACATAGAAACAGAAACATAGACTGCCACCCAAACTCACGTCCTGACCAAACTACACATACAAAAACTACAGAAACAGGTCAGGAACGTGACATAACCCCCCCCCCCTTAAGGTGCGAACTCCGGGCGCACCAAGCCACAAAAGTTTAGGGAGGGTCTGGTTGGGCATCTGACCACGGTGGTGGTCAGGTCTCTGGGCGAGGTCCCCACCCACCATAGTCAATCCCAGCTTACGTTTCCCCACGACTGAACCACCCTCCTATTCCACCACTTAATCTTTTGGGTAAACATCGAGAAAGGGCAGCACCGGACAAGGACAGCACCGGGATAGAGAGATAGCTCAAAACAAAGAGGTAGGTCAGGATAGAGAGGTAGCTCAGGATAGAGGGGCAACTCCGGACTGAAGGGCAGCTCCGGACGAGAGACAGCTCTGCACTAGGGGCAGTTCTGGATACTGGCAGCTCTGGGCTGGCTGACGGTCTGGACGCCGTGGCTGGGCTGACAGCTCTGGACGCTCGTGGCTGGCTGACGGCTCTGGACGCTCGTGGCTGCTGACGGCTCTGGACGCTCGTGGCTGGCTGACGGTCTGGACGCTCGTGGCTGGCTGACGGCTGCTGGACGCTCGTGCTCGCTGACGGCTCTGGACGCTCATTGGCTGGCTGAACGGCTCTGAACGCTCATGGCTGGCTTGACGGCTCTGGCTGCTCAATGGCTGGCTGGCGCTCTGGCTGCCATGGCTCAGCTGGCGGCTCTGGCTGCTCATGGCTGGCTGACGGCTCTGGCTGCCATGGCTGGCTGACGGCTCTGGACGCTCATGGCTGCTGACGGCTCTGGCAGATCCTTCTGGTTGGCGGCTCTGGCAGATCCTGTCTGGGTTGGCGGCTCTGGCAGATCTGTCTGGTTGGCGGCTCTGGCAGATCCTGTCTGGTTTGGCGGTCTGGCAGATCCTGTCTGGTTGGCGGCTTCGTGGCAGATCCTGTTCTGGTTGGCGGTCTGGCAGATCCTGTCTGGATGGCGGCTCTGGCAGATCCTGATGACGAATGCTCTAGCGGCTCCTGATCGACTAACGGCTCTGACGGCTCGGGACAGACGGATGGCTCAGACGGCGCTGGGCAGACGGATGGCTCAGATGGCGCTGGGGAGACGGATGGCTCAGATGGCGCTGGGGAGACGGATTGGCTCAGATGGCGCTGGGAGACGGATGGCTCAGATGGCGCTGGGGAGACGGATGGCTCAGATGGCACTGGGCCAGACGGATGGCTCTCGGCCGGATGAAGG
>NW_019942920.1:156360-200914 GCF_002910315.2 Salvelinus sp. IW2-2015 | reverse complement strand
GCCATATCCCTTGCTTCAGGTCCTGAGCTACAGGAAGTTAGATTTGGGGTATGTCAATTTAGGTGAAATATGAAAAAAGGTGTCAGATCTAAGAGTTAGGTTAGGGCATAAGGTACATTACCAACATTCAGTTAATACACCAATGTTAACATGATATTCTCTTACCTAATTTTAGCTAGTTACTGGCTAACTAGGCTTCAGCCTGCCTGATTCTAAAGGGTCGTTCAAAACTCTGACGCAGTTGTCATATCAACACATCCCTCATGCTGCTGTGAACAGCGTCACAAAAACATGCCAAACAGGAGACGTTAACATTTTTACATCATTGATGCAATTTTATGTTGTTTGAGTTACCTTTTTGTGTATCACCAAATTTGCTTGAGATAATTTATTCTGCTAACTCACAAGTTCTTGACATAGCCATTTTCAAAGAGCTGTCAGGCAAGCCGAGCTCATGAATATAAGCTCCATGTGCACTCAGCCTGTCTTTTCAAACTCCTGGAAATATATATTTCTCACATTTTAGCATTTCTATCCCCCCGAAAATATTAGGGTATCTTTTAATCACTCAAAAGGTTGTTTTACATGGGAACAGAATGACTGTTGGAACCTTTAATTAAACAGGGTTCACGTTCCTGACCGTTTTCTGTTAGTTTTTGTATGTGTGTTATTGGTCAGGACGTGATTTGGGTGGGCAGTCTATGTTTGTGTTTCTATGTTGGTTTGGGTACCTGATATGGTTCTCAATTAGAGGCAGGTGGTTTTCATCTCCTCTGATTGAGAATCATATTAAGGTAGGTGTTTTCACATTGTGTTGTGGGTGGTTGTCTCCTGTGTCTGTGTTTGTCCGCCACACGGACTGTTTCGGTTTGTTTGTCGTCGTTCTTTTGTGTAGTCTTTTCCTGTTCGTGAGTTCTTCGTGTATGTAAGTTCGCATGTCCAGGTCTACTCCGTTTATTATTTTGTAAATGTTCAAGTAATTTTTTCGTGTTCGTTTCGTCCTTGTGAAATAATATCATGTCAATTCACAACGCTGCGTTTTGGTCAAATCCCTGCTCCTCCTCTTCGGATGAAGACCAAAACCAGGACCAAGCAAGCGGGACATACGAACAGTGGTCCACTACACGGAATTCTGGACATGGAGGAAATATTGGAGGGAAAAGGACACTGGCTCACATGGGAATATCGCCGCGCCTCGTAGGGAGATGGAGGCACGAGAGCCAAGAGCGGTGTATGAGGAGCAGCAAGGAGACGTCGCTGGAAGCCCGAAAGAAACCCCAAAAATTTTTGGGGGGGGCTAAGAGGTGAGGGGGGTCTTTCTTGGGGGGGGGATAAGAGGTGCCCGCCAGAGCCAGCCACCAGGATCCGCCAGAGCCAGCCAGCCAGGATCTACCCCTCATCCCGGTGCTGCTCCTTGTCCAGTGCTGCCCTTGTCCAGGTGCTGCCCTTGTCCTGCGCACTGTAGGCCTGGTGCGTGGTGTCGGAACTGGAGGCACCGGGCTAAGGACACGCACCTTCAGGCTAGTGCGGGGAGCAGAGACAGGGCACACTGACCTCTCGAAGCGCACTATAGGCCTGGTGCGTGGTACCGGCACTGGTGGTACCGGGTTAAGGGCACGCACCTCAGGGCGAGTGCGGGGAGAAGGAACAGTGCGTACAGGGCTCTGGAGACGCACAGGTGGCTTAGTGCGTGGTGCCGGAACTGGAGGCACTAGGCTGGGGCGGGAAGGTGGCGCCGGAAATACCGGACCGTGCAGGCGTACTGGCTCCCTTGAGCATTGAGCCTGCCCAACCTTACCTGGTTGAATGCTCCCCGTCGCCCGACCAGTGCGGGGAGGTGGAATAACCCGCACCGGCCTATGTAGGCGAACCGGGGACACCATGCGTAAGGCTGGTGCCATGTAAGCCGGCCCGAGGAGACGCACTGGTGGCCAGATATGTAGAGCCGGCTTCATGGCACTTGGCTCAATGCTCAATCTAGCCCTACCAGTGCGGGGAGGTGGAATAACCAGCACCGGACTATGCACACGTACAGGAGACACCGTGCGCTCTACTGCGTAACACGGTGTCTGCCCGTACTCCCGCTCTCCACGGTTAGCCTGAGAAGTGGGCGCAGGTCTCCTACCTTCCCTTGGCCCACTACCTCTTAGCCACCCCCCCAAGACATTTTTGGGGTTTCTTCACGGGCTTCCGTGCTAGCCGCGTACCTTCATAACTCCGGTCTTGCGCTTGATTCTCCGGCTTCCAGCCACGTCTCCTTGCTGCCTCCTCATATCGCCGCCTCTCTGCTTTCGCTGCCTCCAGCTCAGCTTTGGGACGGCGATATTCTCCCGGCTGTGCCCATGGACCTTTTCCGTCCAATATTTCCTCCCAACTCCAATAATCCTGTGTAGCAGGCCACTGCTCGAATTCACGCTGCTTGGTTCTGGTTTGGTGGGTGGTTCTGTAACGGTGTTCCTCTTCCTCTTCATCCGAAGAGGAGGAGCAGGGATTGAACCAAAATGCAGCATTTCTAGTAGACATGATTTATTTACTAAACAAGGAACGAAAACAAACTTCACTTGAATAACTAACAAAACAATAAACGACGTAGACTGACCTGAACGTAAGAACTTACATGTAACACGAAGAACGCACGAACAGGAAAAACAGACTACACAAAACCGAACGAACAAACAAACCGAAACAGTCCCGTGTGGCGTAACATACACTGACACAGGAGACAACCACCCACGACAAACAAAGTGAAAACACCTACCTTAATATGATTCTCAATCAGAGGAGATGAAAACCACCTGCCTCTAATTGAGAACCATATCAGGTACCCAAAACCAACATAGAAACAGAAAACATAGACTGCCCACCCAAACTCACGTCCTGACCAACTAACACATACAAAAACTAACAGAAAACAGGTCAGGAACGTGACACGCATGTCCAGGTCTGTCTACTCCGTTTATTATTTTGTAAATTGTTCAAGTATATTTTCGTGTTCGTTTTCGTCCTTGTGAAATAAATATCATGTCAATTCACAACGCTGCGTTTTGGTCAAATCCCTGCATTTCTCCATTGCCAAGATAATCCATCCATCTGACAGGTGTGGCATATCAAGAATCTGATTAAACAGCATGATCATTACACAGCTGCAACTTGTGTTAAAGGCCCGTCTAAAATGTGTAGTTTTGTCACACAACAATGCATGTTTACTGCAGGAATGTCCAGCAGAGCAGTTGCCACAGAATTTAATGTTCGTTTCTCTACCATAAGCTGCCTCCAATGTCGTTTTAGAGAATTTGGCAGTACGTCCAACCAGCCTCACAACGGCACACCACGTGTACCTAGGACAGCCCAGGACCTCTACATCCGGCTTCTTCAGCCACCCAGACAGCTGATGAAACTGTGGGTTTACACAACCAAAGAAGTTGTCCTCACCAGGGTCTTGACCTGACTGCAGTTTGGCCACTGGCACACTGGAAAAGTGTGCTCTTCACGGATGAATCCCGGTTTCAACTGTACTGGGAAGATGGCAGACAGTGTGTATGGCATTGTGTGGGCGATTGGTTTGCTGATCTCAACGTTGTGAACAGAGTGCCCCATGATGACGTTGGGGTTATGGTATGGGCAGGCATAAGCGACGGATAACGAACACAATTGCATTTTATCTATGGCAATTTGAATGCACAGAGATACATTGACGAGATCCTGAGGCCCATTGTCGTGCCATTCATCGGCCGCTATCACCTCATGTTTCAGCATGACAATTCACCGTCCCATGTCACAGGAATCTGTACACAATTCCTGGAAGCTGAAAATGTCTCAGTTCTTCCATGGCCTGCATACTCATCAGACATTGAGCATGTTTAGGATGCTCTGGATCGACGTGTACATCAGCGCGTTCCAGTTCCTGAAAATATCCAGCAACTTTGCATAACCATTGAAGAAAAATGTGACAACATTCCACCGGCCACAATCAAACTCTATGAGAAAGAGATGTGTTGCACTGCATGAGGCAAATGATGGTCATACCAGATACTGACTGGTTTTCTGATCCACGCCCCTACCTTTATTAAGATATTTGTGACCAACAGATGCATATCTGTATTCCCAATCATGTGAAAGCCATATATTAGGGCCTAATGGATTTATTTCAATTGACTGATTTCCTTATATGAACTGTAACTCAGTAAAATCTTTGAAATTGTTGCATGTTGTGTTTATTACCTCATACACCTGCACATTGACTCAGTACTGGTACACCGTGTATATAGCCAAGTTATCGTTACTCATTGTGTATTTATTCCTTGTGTTTTTTTTCTCTCTGCATTGTTGGGAAGGGCCCGTAAGTAAGCATTTCACTGTTAGTCTACACCTGTTGTTTACAAAGCATCTGACAAATACATTTGATTGGAAGAGAGACAGACATTTTAATGTATTAAGTATGCGATACGTGGTTGTCTCGCCTGGCTATATTGAGATGAATGGCCTAGCTGTGGGTCCCTCTGGATGGGAGTGTCTGCTACATTGTAATGTAGTGCTTTCTGTATTATTTTTCTTCTGTTTTGCTTCCTGTTTGGACCCCAAGTAGAGTAGCCTCTGCAGCAGCTAATTGAGGATCCTAATAAATACTACTAATACTACTGAATGCAACTAACACTACTTAATACTACTACAGCCAGTCATCAATGTTCTTACCAACAGCAGGAGCCGGAAGTGAGCATGGCTAGTTAAGCTCATCAGCCTCAGGCGCAGCAACTCCAAGTGTTTCGGTTGCCATGGTGACTAACACGGGGGCAGTAATTACAATTAAACAATTAGGGAGACAGAAAATAGAGAGCAAACCAAAATAACTTCAAAGACAAATAAGGACCTATAGTTAACAGTGTCTTCCACACCCTGGCTCAACCCTACACCTAGCCATAACCCCAGCCATCACCTTAACACTAACCCTATATTCATCAAACTGTTGCAGTAGATAGTTTGTTGAACATTTGAGCATCTACACATCACAGGAGGCTGGTGGCACCTTAATTGGGGAGGACGGGCTCGTGGTAATGGCTGGAATTAGTGGAATGGTTTCCATGTCTTTGATGCCATTCCATTTACTCAGTTCCAGCCATTATTATGAGCTGCCCTCCCTTCAGCAGCCTCTACTGTTACACATCATCTATATGGGACTCAAATAAAGTGTGACCAAATGTTTTTTTAAATCTGTGAATAAAAGCAGGCCCAGCGTGTTGCTATGGTTTTACAGCCTCCATTCATCCAGCCAGTATACTCTTAGTATAATTACTGATAATTGTCGGTGATGGTTTTTGACAGAGACATGAGAGAGAGAAGGGAACTCAGAGTACATTAACGAAGCCTTCAAGGTCTCTCACAACCCTTCAAGCTTCTCTGCCCCAGCGTCTTCTGTGAACTTAATGGAGATAATGGAGTCGTGATTAAAATAGCCATGTAGGTCTTTCAATTAAGACATTTGAATAACTTTATTTTGATGAATGCATGTGAGATATACAAGAGTTCCCTTAAAATGTCATTCATATCTCAATGGCAGTACTGTTCTGGATAAGCAAAAGGACAAATAAAAAAATGACATTCTCCACGATGTGACATGATAGGCCTGCAACACAGTATAATTAAATCAAATCAAATCACATGTTATTAGTCACATGCGCCAAATACAACAAGTGTAGACCTTACAGTGAAATGCTTCCTTACAAGCCCCTAACTAACAATGCAGTTGAAAAAAATATGTATAAGAATAAGAAATAAAAGTAACAAGTAATTAAAGAGCAGCAGTAAAATAACAATAGCGAGACTATATACGGGGGGTACCAGTACAGAGTCAATGTGCAGGGGAACCGGTTAGTTGAGGTAATATATACATGTAGGTAGCGTTATTAAAGTGACTATGCATAGATGATAACAACAAAGAGTAGCAGCAGTGTAAAAGAAGGGGAAAGGGGGGGTGGGGGCTGGGGGCTGGGGGCTGGGGGGAAATGCAAATAGTCTGGGTAGCCATTTGATTAGGAGTCTTATGGCTTGGGGGTAGAAGCTGTTTAGAAGCCTCTTGGACCTAGACTTGGCGCTCCAGTACCGCTGCCGTGCAGTAGCAGAGAGAACAGTCTATGATTAGGGTAGCTAGAGTCTTTGACAATTTTTAGGGCCTTCCTCTGACACCGCCTAGTATAGAGGTCCTGGATGGCAGAAAGCTTGATTTACTGGGCCGTTTGCACTACCCTCTGTAGTGCCTTGCGGTCGGAGGCCGAGCAGTTGCCATACCAGGCAGTGAAGCAACCAGTCAGGATGCTCTCGATGTTGCAGCTGTAGAACCTTTTGAGGATTTGAGGACCCATGCCAAATCTTTTCAGCCTCCTGAGGGGGAATAGGTTTTGCCGTGCCCTCTTCACGACTGTCTTGGTGTGCTTGGATGTTTGTTAGTTTGTTGGTGATGTGGACACCAAGGAAGTTGAAGCTCTCAACCTGCTCCACTGCAGCCCTGTCGATGAGAGTGGGGGCATGCTCGGTCCTCTTTTTCCTGTAGTCCACAATCATCTCCTTTGTCTTGATCACATTGAGGGAGAGGTTGTTGTCCTGGCTGTGGAGTCATGGAGTCATGCCTGGCTGTGCAGTCATGAGTGAACAGGGGGTACAGGAGGGGACTGAACACACACCCCTGAGGGGCCCATGTGTTGAGGATCAGCGTGGGGATGTGTTGTTACCTACCCTTACCACCTGGGGGCGGCCTGTCAGGAAGTCCAGGATCCAGTTGCAGAGGGAGTTGTTTAGTCCCAGGGTCCTCAGCTTATTGATGAGCTTTGTGGGTACTATGGTGTTGAACGCTGAGCTGTTCTCAATGAGTAGCATTCTCACATAGGTGTTCATTTTATCCAGGTGGGAAAGGGCAATAGAGATTGCATCATCTGTGGATCTGGTGGAGCAGTATGTAAAATGGAGTGGGTCTAGGGTTTCTGGGATAATGGTGTTAATGTGAGCCATGACCAGCCTTTCAAAGCAGTTCATGGCTACAGACATGAGTGCTACGGGTTGGTAGTCATTTAGGCAGGTTACCTTAGTGTTCTTGGGCACAGGCACTATGGTGGTCTGCTTTAAACATGTTGGTATTACAGACTCGGACAGGGAGAGGTTAAAAATGTCAGTGAAGACACTTGCCAGTTGGTCAGCGCATGCTCACAGTACACGTCCTTGTAATCCATCTGACCTTGTGGCCTTGTGAATGTTGACCTGTTTAAAGGTCTTACTCACATCGGCTGTAGAGAGCGTGATCACACAGTTGTCGTTTCTTTGGCTATGCCGGATTAAGTGATATGACATGCTATTCTATAAAATCGTTTCTCCGTAATAACTATTACCTGATTGAGCTAATCATGTAAATGTAATTAACTAGAAAGTCGGGGCACAACGAAATAATATTTATAGAGCTGTTATCTTCCGAATAAACTCTTAAAGACCTAGTAATATTTTATATCAATAGCAGTCAATATTAATCGTCACCTTAATTCAGTCTCATCTGAAAGTTGTACATTCTTGGTTATCTTCACGAACCCTGGCTAACAAGTTGAATCAGCAATACAAAATTGGGTTTAATTATTTATTTACTAAATACCTAACTAATCACACAGAATTACATATACATAGAATTAATCATACCTTGATTACAAATTACGTCATAAAGGAAAACGTCCCTAGCGGGCGGAACAGATATGACAACTGGTTACACAAAAGAAAAGGGGGCTGGGTTTGAGTGAAAGAGCGGGAAGACTTGAGGAACAAAGAAGGAAGCCATGCTATCGTAAATACAGTATCCTATGCATTCTAAATTACCGGCCATTTGGAAAAGGAAAATGCAATAAATATTTACTCTGAGCTGCACTTCGGTAGGTTGGTGGTAGATGGAAGGCCGTGTTGCCCAACCGAGTCCTTTGTCCTTTGAAGAATGTCTCTGCTGGTAAATTGGATACGTTGTAGTAAAGTCGTTTTGTGGTAGACGGGATACTCTGTTCTTTCCTAGCCCGCGTTTGAAGCTGCTGTTTCTAACTCACGGCTAAGAGGTATCACTTCTGTAGTGAATAAGAGTGCAAAGTTTATACCATTCGCAACCAAACGCTGCGGTTGGCTTAGTTCTGTAGATGACATGTTAGTCCCTTTTAACGCAGAGGCTGCAGACCTCAGGTACTTGGAACAGGAGGTTAAATTTTCGTCAATGGCTTATATAGTGGAGGGAGAAAAGGGGTGTGTTTCATAATTTACAACCTATGTCTCTTCACGTGGGCGGGCCACTGAGTCGGGCGTAATTCACTCATGAAAACCCAATTCTCACATTTTAGAAGCTAAAATCACATTTCATCCCATCACGAATAATTTCATATTCAAACATTTCAATTGAACAACAATTCCATGTGAATCCGATAACTCTGATGTGTAGACTTTCCACTGTAGAGTTTATGTCATTCTATCATTGATGAGAATGTGTCAGATGACAACCGAACTGACATAATATACATTAAGTACCACCGCATATGTTCAATTGGTCGGATTACCAGAATATAGTTCATTTCCCCCCACCTTTCTGATGTTCCCAGAATCTCTATGTTAACAAAGGGGTTTTCAAATTTCACATCAGTAGGGTAGAGAGATGGAAAAAGGGGGGAAGAGGTATTTATGACTGTTATAAACCTACCCCCAGGCCAACGTCATGACACAGTCTTCCGGAACAGCTGGTGCTCTCATTTATGTTTCAGTGTTATTTGCCTCGAAGCGAGCACAGACGTAGTTTAGATCGTCTGATAGGCTTGTGTCACTGGGCAGCTCTCGGCTGTGCTTCCCTTTGTAGTCTGTAATGGTTTGCAAGTCCTGCCACATCCGACGAGCGTCAGAGCCGGTGTAGTACGATTCGATCTTAGTCCTGTATTGATGCTTTGCCTGTTTGATGGTTTGTCGGAGGGCATAGCGGGATTTCTTGTAAGCTTCCGGGTTAGAGTCCCACTCCTTGAAAGCAGCAGCTCTAGCCTTTAGCTCAGTGCAGATGTTGCCTGTAATCCATGGCTTCTGGTTGGGGTATGTACGTACGGTCACTGTGGGGACAACGTCAATGATGCACTTATTGATGAAGCCAATGACTGATGTGGTGTACTCCTCAATGCCATCGGAGGAATCCAGGAACGTATTCCAGTCTGTGCTAGCAAAACAGTCCTGTAGCTTAGCATCTGCTTCATCTGACCACTTTTTTATTGATCTAGTCACGGGTGCTTCCTGCTTTAATTTTAGCTTGTAAGCAGAATCAGGAGGATAGAATAATGGTCAGATTTGCCAAATGGAGGGTGAGGGAGAGCTTTGTATGTGTCTCTGTGTCTCTGTGTGTGTAAAGGTGGTCCAGAGTTTTTATAACTACTGGGTCTGGATACCTGACGATTTCTGTATTCAACAACGCTACATTTTTTCCTGTCTAAAGAAACGTTGGTTAGAGCAGAACCAGACTTGGCACCCAGGCTAACAAGGAAGATATCAAAGCTTTGGTCCTCCTCACTGTGTTCTCTCCATGGGGAATACTGCAGGTACAAAACAATCTAGGATCAGATTACTTTCATCAAATCCTAACCTTAACCATTAGGAGAGGAAATGCATCACTGACTTCAGATCCAGAGTCCAGGAGATACTTCCTCCTACTCACCCCTGGACACAGACAGTGGTTAGTGATTGGGATTCATTATACTCATGCAACAATGTTTGATTTGTGAGTTGGATTATATGCATTCAAAGTGTGTCTTCTCTAGAAGTCTAGCTTGGCACATTTGACTAGACTCATTATGACTTCTCATCATGCTATTTATTCTCAGGCTGGAAAAGTGCAGATGGGGCTGGATGTGAAACACTCAACTGGCCTGGCATGCCAACACACAGCTTTCATTACCTGTCTGCTCTCTCGCTCGCACGCACGCACGCACGCACGCACACACACACACACACACACACACATCTTTTTCATACAGCTTCAACTAATGGTATTACCTTGTCCACCTCACTGTCCAGCCAGTAGACAGCTTCTCCTACAAGTCCTGCTATACTTACATTGTTTACAATCTTAAACCTAACTCCATCTCTCAGAGTTATCTCCCATTTCCCAGAACTTTTTATGACGGTTTCCACATTAATAAAACCAATGCATAGAATAATGAAACCAGCATAATGCTCTTTATTATTATTCTGGTGGTGAAGCTGAGTGCTGCCCACATTCTTTCCACCACAGTGGCCTGCATATTGTGTTCTCTCATATTCATGAGGAGTGCTCAGGGAAAAAACAAACAAATTGAAAATGTGGGGGGGGGAACAATCAGTGCTTTAACGCTTTATTCTCAAGGCAGGTCAGAACAAGTTTGATTGCTAAAATAACAACTGTATGTGATATGTTAATGGTTTATCTGCTATTTGGCTTCCCATGGTCTCTGGAGTAATTCAAGCCCCACAAATATAAGAGCAGGCGTAATTATGAAAAATGATATATAATTCTGCCTACCTTACATGAATACGAGAACAGCAAATGTATTTTCTACTCTGGGCAAACTAATGGTTGAGATATTCAGACGTGTGCCAGACCCAGTGGCAAGCAGAGTTTAGATTTATTTTTATAGTTCCCATCTTTCCAGTATATCAAATCAAATCAAATTGTATTAGTCACTTGCTCCGAATACAACAGATGTAGACCTTACAGTGAAATGCTTACTTACGAGCCCCTAACCAACAATGCAGTTGAAATAAAATACAGATAAGAACAAGAGATAAAAGTAACACTTGGCACTCCGGTACCGCTTGCCGTGCAGTAGCAGAGAGAACAGTCTATGACTAGGGTGGCTGGAGTCTTTGACAATTTTTAGGGCCTTCATCTGACACCACCTGGTATAGAGGTCCTGGATGGCAGGAAGCTTGGCCTCAGTGATGTACTGGGCCGTACGCACTACCCTCAGGAGTACCTTGCGGTCGGAGGCCGAGCAGTTGCCATACCAGGCAGTGATGCAACCAGTCAGGATGCTCTCGATGGTGCAGCTGTAGAACCTTTGAGGATCTGAGGACCCATGCCAAATCTTTTCAGTCTCCTGAGGGGGAATAGGTTTTGTCGTGCCCTCTTCACGACTGTCTTGGTGTGTTTGGACTGGCTCGACTGCATTCCCAACATCTGTGCCCAACCTCACTAATGCTCTTGTGGCTGAYTGGAAGCAAGTCCCCGCAGAAATGTTTCAACATCTAGTGGAAAGCCTTCCCAGAAGAGTGGAGGCTGTTATAGCAGCAAAAGGGGGACCAACTCCATATTAATGCCCATGATTTTGGACTGAGATGTTCAACAAGCAGGTGTCCACATACTTTTGGTCATGTAGTGTATGTTTTGGCCATTGAGAGGCTTTGAATCCACCGATCAGCAATATTGGCACTCCCCATTAGGAGCAGTTCTCCATAGGAATAGCGCGGCAGGTAGCCTAGCTGTTAACCTTTTCGTTGGGCCAGAAACCGAAAAGTCGCTGGTTTGAATCCAGTAGCTAACTAATTGATCTGTCGATGTGCCCTTGAGCAAGGCACTTAACCCTAACTGCTCCTGTAAGACGCTTTGGATCAGAGCATCTGCTAAAATGTAGAATGAATGGAATTCTACAGTTTTTTCCCATTAAACGTTTCAAGGTCAAAGTGACATGTATTAAAGTATGTTTTTGTTGTAGTGGGGATAGTAACATTAGTAATCTCCKAAAAATTATACTTTAAAACTTCTTCGGGATCGGTGTCCTTTCCACGGGACAGCTAACGTAGGCTAACGAGCTAATGTAGGCTAATGCGATTAGCATGAGGTTGTAAGTATCAAGAACATTTCCCAGGACATAGACATATCTGATATTGGCAGAAAGCTTAAATTCTTGTTATTAATCTAACTGCACTGTCATATTTATAGTAGCTATTACAGCTAAAAAGTACCATGCTATTGTTTGAGGAGAATGCATCATTTTCAACATGAAAAGTTATTAATAAACAAATTAGACACATTTGGGGAGTCTTGATACAACATTATGAACAGAAATGCAATGGTTCATTCGATCAGTCTAAAACTTTGCACATACAGTTGAAGTCGGAAGTTTACATACACCTTAGCCAAATACATTTAAACTCAGTTTTTCACAATTCCTGACATTTAATCCTAGTAAAAAGTCCCTGTCTTAGGTCAGTTAGGATCACCACTTTATTTTAAGAATGTGAAATGTCAGAATAATAGTAGAGAGAATTATTCTTAAATCACATTCCCAGTGGGTCAGAAGTTTACTCAATTAGTATTTGGTAGCATTGCCTTTAAATTGTTTAACTTGGGTCAAACATTTTGGGTAGCCTTCCACAAGCTTCCCACAATAAGTTGGGTGAATTTTGGCCCATGTCTCCTGACAGAACTGGTGTAACTGAGTCAGGTTTGTAGGCCTCCTTGCTCGCACACYCTTTTTCAGTTCTGCCCACACATTTTCTATAGGATTGAGGTCAGGACTTTGTGATGGCCACTCCAATACCTTGACTTTGTTGTCCTTAAGCCATTTTGCCACAACTTTGGAAGTATGCTTGGGGTCATTGTCCATTTGGAAGACCCATTTGCGACCAAACTTTAACTTCTTGACTGATGTCTTGAGATGTTGGTTCAATATATCCACATAATTTTAATTCCTCATAATGCCATCTATTTTGTGAAGTGCACCAGTCCCTCCTGCAGCAAAGCACCCCCACAACATGATGCTGTCACCCCTGTGCTTCACGGTTGGGATGGTGTTCTTCGGCTTGCAAGRCTCCCTATTTTTCCTCCAAACATAACGATGGTCATTATAGTCAAACAGTTCTATTTTTGTTTCATCAGACCAGAGGACATTTCTCCAAAAAGCTAGCTACTACTTGCTAGCTTTATTGACAAACACAGAGTTGCAACTTAGCTAGCTAGCAAGTGATTTTGGGCACTGTAGCTTGTGCTTTATCTACGATAGTTTGACAGCTTGCAGATGAAGTTGTAGACGTGTGTGGTAGAAATTCAACACAAGGGACACCTGAAGACAATCTTAAAATGAATCACTCTTTATTATCAGCAAGCTGGAGAGGTTACAATAAACTCTGCACACCGTACAGGTCCATCAGAATCTCTGTTGCATTGCTATGGGCTTATTTTGGAGTTAAGCTTGTTGACTGCCTTCCCGCCTTTGGGACAACGACTCCTATTGTTAGAGCGGAGACATGAGCATCTCATCATTATATACAGATCTCTAGCTTCAGTCAAGGCCGGTAGCATTTCATGAGCAATCCAATCTTCAAAATGAGGCCAAATCAGGAAGTGCAATGATAAACTGTAGCCTGAGTATCAGACTGTTTCTGTATTTCAACAATGCTACCTCACCGTAACAAATAAGACATCTTGACCTGACCACTAAAAAACGATGTTAAAACATAGAGGCAGGCTGATCATGTTGAATAAAACAAAACACGAGGGATACAAACAATCAATGCACTGAAAACAAACAGGACATACACTGAGTGGACAAAACATTAGGGACACCTGCTCTTTCCATGAAATGTTTTATTGAACCTTTATTTAACTATGCAAGTCAGTTAAGAACAAATTCTTATTTACAATGAAGGCCTACCCCAGCCAAACCCAGACGACGCTGGGCCAATTGTGCGCCGCCCTATGGGACTCCCAATCACGGCCGGTTGTGAGCCACATAGACTGAAAAGGAAAGGGGGATACCTAGTCAGTTGTACAACTGAATGCATTCAACTGAAATGTGTCTTCCGCATTTAACCCAACCCTTCTGACCAGGTGAATCCAGGTGAAAGCTATGATCCCTTATTGATGTCACTTGTTAAATCCCCTTCAAATCAGTGTAGATGAAGGGGAGAAGACTGGTTAAAGAAGGATTTTTAAGCTTAGAGACACTTGAGATATGGATTGTGTATATGTGCCATTCAGAGGGTGAATGGACAAGTCAACAGGGTATGGTAGTAGGTGCCACCACCCAAAGGACATCCAGTCAACAACAACTGTGGGAAGCATTGGAGTCAACATGGGCCAACATCCCTGTGGAATGCTTTCGACACCATGTAGAGTCCATGCTCTGACGAATTGAGGATGTTTTGAGGGCAAAAGGGGGTGCTACTCAATATTAAGAAGTTCCTAATATTTTGTCATCTCTGTGAATAGTACATACTAAATACACATCTCACACAAAAATGACAAAAAACTATAAATGCAATAAATTGGGCTGTCGTGAAAAGATTACACAATGGTTATGCTTTTATATAATCCAGTATTTGTGTTTTACAGTCTATAGGTGACGTGTAATCCTCTTAGACGTCTCCTTTGTAAAAGAGGTATTCTGACCTCAAATGGGACTTCCTGGATAAATAAAGGTTAAATAAGAAATTCAAATAAATGATTCTGACAACCACATTAATCTTTAGACCTCTCCCCTGTCTGGAAGGAGAGTTGTCCTTAAATTAAACCATGATTATGATCTATTTCTGAGGGGAGTCATTAATATGGACCTGACCCTGTAAAAGGCTCTGTGGTTTGGAAAGAAAAGGACATATCCGAAATAAATCAATAATGTCCTGGGAGGACAAGAGCATAAAGTTACGTTTCTAGACATTTTGTGGGTCAGTAGTCGTTTTGGACAGGTCAATAACTCAGTCCCCTAGATGTTTTATTACGACTCTGCAGTTATTTGTGGCAGAAACAGATCAGTTAAGAAGGACAGGTAGAGGGAGAGATAGAAAACTGACAAACAGACAGACAAACGGAAGGGATGAAAAGAGACCAGACAGAGCGAGTACCAGATAGACAGAAAGACAAACCTCCCCCACATACATACAAAGTTTTCACAGACACTGAAATTCAGTATTTATAAAAGTTAACTTGGTAATTTTCTAACAAGTCTAACTAATCCTTTACTATCCATTTTGGTATTCAGTATACCAGTGGGGAAAAGCTGTCCCTCGCTGTGAACCATGTGAGACGCGTCAGCCAGGCTATACCAATACACCTGCTGATATGATCAATAGCGATACACATACTAATTTCCCCTGTAAGTAAAGTTGTACCCCCAGTATCTCTCTCATACATTTAAATAATTAAAACAAGTGTACACCATCAGTTGTCAGAGATCAGTGATTTTGTACCTGAGGTTTTGATGTGGGAGATGTAACAAAGCGCAGGAATCAGATGACATCACAATCGAAGAGAAAAATAAATCAGATCAAACTAGTTCCCTCATCATGCCCTCTGCTTAAAGTATGGTCACTCTTGACCTGATCTATATCTAATTACCTTGTACAAGGAAAATAAAAATAAACTTTCACAGTCCGCAGGTCCAAATCAAATTCAAGGAAACGTATAGTATTATAAAGAGTCATGAGTACATGGAACTCCCATCTTCTATAGCGCAAGAAAACAGCAAACCTGGTTTCAAAAAACAAATAAAACAACACCTCACAGCACAACACCTCTCTCCATGTGACCCACTTGTTGTGTGTATGGGAGCGCAAGAGGGGTGGCGACCTGGGGAGTTCTGAGGTACCAGAACGCATGAGATTTTTTTTTCATAATAAAGCATTGAATGCTGTTAGGTTCTAATTCTCAGAGTAAAACACTCAGCAGACATTATGAAAGCTTAACCAAGTTTATTTCTTACCAGAGGGTCAATACAGCTGCATTCAGACAAAACAGGTTTCCACCACAAGTATATATACTCCAATTTAGGCCCTCTTCCTTCTCGCCAATCCTTACATCTATTATGGTTCGACAGGAAGACGAAGTAATAGGTTAATAAACCATCATTTCTCCCTTAAGGGGATCTGACCTGACCTCAACCCCTCATTTGCCTAATCCACAGATGTCCATCCGTATCCCCTATAGCAATCCTGTGACTTCTTCCCGTCCACCCAACACATTCCAAAGCCATCTGGCTCCTACAGATAACCATTAACTTCTGATGTAAAAACCAGTCTCTTTCACCCCTCAGATACTATACTGCTGAGTATAACAATGTTCCAAGTTTAACCCAGAATCTAACAACCATCGCATTTGCATAGTGGCACAGAGCAGTAGAGTGGAGCCATCTACATTTTGGTATTTCATGCAATTCTACATAATTTTACATGACTGGAGACTTTAGCAGAATGTTTTTTAATACCACACAAGTGATCTAAATGACAGGCTACTTTGACACTGACAAACGGAGATCAATAAAATCAACATGGCTAACCATGTCACATGATGACCACATGGATGGTGGCACGTGATTGAGTGTTGCAAAATAAATGTACACATACACGTTCTTCAATCATTGCACCCACACTGCTCAAGAGCGTCAGTGTAGCCAGGCGCTAAAATAGATCTTGGTTCTATTTGTGACGCTGATTGTCCCGCCTCTCCCATCTCCTCATTGGTTTTTAGGAGCATATACCCACGTGGGTGATTGAAAGATGAACTGAGGTCCACACTCCAGTCGTTGGTGGTAATGCACCTTAAAGTTGGTTGCCAATCGCCATATACAGTCCAAAGAGGAAGAAGCCTGAAAAAGGAGAGTTGACTAGAAACAAACTCGGTTTACACTTTTATCTGTGGATTAATTGTCAGAGTAGAGAACCTTGTGCATTTCAGGTAAAATAGCAACACAATGTTCATATCCCAGGACAAATTAGCTAGCAACAGCAAGCTAAATTGCCATAAATGTTTAATGCTTTTCGACCTGTCCCCAAGTTAATATAGTTGGTTCAGAGTTCATTTTGATATTTCAACCTACGTGTCCTGATTGCATCTAGTGTGTGTGGAGAAAATAAACATGCGAGTGGTCTGGTCAGCATGTCAGGCTGCAGTCCAAACACGTTCTTTTTATCCCCTCGGCCCTTGCGCTAGCCACTTTCCCTCGGGGGAATCCATGTCGAAACCGGATGCAGTTTGATTGCCATCTTAAGTCGAGGTCCAATTCACTAACTTTGCCCCCTCGGTAATGGAGACCGATACCTGCCAAAAAGGTTGAACGTACGTATGGTTAGGATCGTAAAAATCCATAAGTAAATTGTTAGGATCGTAAGAAAAGCCATGCGTGAAACATGGAACGTAATGTTAAAATAGATCTGTAAATGTACAAACCCTATGTTATGACTATGAATGAACATTTACATGTTCAATTCTTACTTTAGGTCTCCCTTTACTCGGCTACAGATCTTTTTTATGCTGTACTTTTCTACGCTTACAAACTTTTGTTGGTAATGTGGCATCTGCTATGATGAAATTTCACATTTACTTTCACACATGGCTTTTCTTACTATCCTAACGATTTACGTATGGATTTTCTTACAATCTTAACGATATATACGTTCAATCTTTGGCAGGTATTTGGCGCCATACATCGGCCCTCGATTTAGCTCCATTTTTGGCATGTTAGTAAAAAGTATGAAACTAGCTTGATTAAAAATATATATAGACATTGATTGTAGCTTTGGCAAATTGGCTTAATCTCATAGTGAGGAGCCTATAAAACGTAGTTAGATCATAAACATGTTTTTTGGAATTCTGAAATTTATTGGAWTAAATGACTAAACTATAAAACTAGCTAGCCAGCTATGGGTAACTAACTAGCTACCTGACAGGATTGCTCGCTAGCTACATTAACTTACAAGGTACATTAATAGCTTTAGGTTGGTTGTTTTTTAAGCGCAACTTCAAGATTTCCACCAAGGACGTTTCCTCTGTGTCATCACTCTCCTTTGCTTGGGTAAGGGACATTTGAGATACACTCAGATGTGACGATGTAAAACGTCATTCAAGGGCTGAGGGTTTAGTGCCGAGGGCTGTCTACTTTGAGTTTGAAACGCTGCCTTAAAATAGCAGTCCCGGGCTAAAAAATCTACTTTTTCATATACACTTTTTTAAAAACGAATTAACAAAGAGGCTACTCGAAATGAACTTTGATCACTTTTATTAGAATTTTTACATTGCAAAAAGTCTAAATTAGTTTTCAAACCAGGAGGTACCGGATCCAGCCAAATATGTCCCAGAACAAAACAGTGCGGGATCCGGCTCAAATTAAGCACCGGCAACTGATAGATGCACACTCACTACATGTTCATGCTTTTTAAATGTATGTAAATTGTAAAGTCTTTTGTCTGTAATGTCTTTCGCTATATGTCGGACCCCAGTAAGACTAGGCGTCACTATAGGGATCCGAATAAAACAAATCAAATCATAACATTGAAAGTCATTGCAATCTTCCTCAAAAATAATGTTTTTATTGGTATCAGCATTCTGTGCTTTAGTGGTCATAAATAAACAATGTTAAGGAGGGGTCTGTGTGTGTGTGAAATCGGCTTATTGCGCAACTTGTAAAAAAATACATATTGAGAGAAGACGACAAAAAGTCCTGACCAAGCTTCTGATTATCATACATATTTATTTTAAAATCAGATCTTGTGGACATTGGTTCTTAGGTATGTGTGTGTTCTGTTTAATCTTCAGTGGGTGAATTCAAAGTCTGTCATCAGAAAGAAAAACGAAAGCGAGGGAAGAAAAGTGCATCTCATACAAAGGAAAAAAATAAGGACACTACTGAGAAGAGAGCGCCACAGACACACACACACAGACACACGCAGCCTTCCCGCTATAACACTAACACACAGACACACGCAGCCTTCCCGCTATAACACTAACACACAGACCACACGCAGCCTTCCCGCTATAACACACCCACACAGACACACGCAGCCTTCCCGCTATAACACTAACACACAGACACACGCAGCCTTCCCGCTATAACACACACACACAGACACACGCAGCCTTCCCGCTATAACACTAAAACACACAGACACACACACAGACACACGCAGCCTTCCCGCTATAACACTAACACACAGACACACACACAGACACACGCAGCCTTCCCGCTATAACACTAACACACACACACACAGACACACGCAGCCTTCCCGCTATAACACTAAAACACACAACACACACACACGCAGCCTTCCCGCTATAACACTAACACACAGACACACACACAGACACACGCAGCCTTCCCGCTATAACACTAACACACAGACACAACACACAGACACACGCAGCCTTCCCGCTATAACACTAACACACACAACAGACACACGCAGCCTTCCCGCTATAACACTAACACACAGACACACACACAGCCTTCCCGCTATAACACTAACACACAGACACACACACAGACACACGCAGCCTTCCCGCTATAACACTAACACACCACACACACACGCAGCCTTCCCGCTATAACATACACACAACACACACACAGACACACGCAGCCTTCCCGCTATAACACTAACACACAGACACACACACAGACACACGCAGCCTTCCCGCTATAACACTAACACACAGACACACGACGCAGCTTCCCGCTATAACACTAACACACAGACACACACACAGACACACGCAGCCTTCCCGCTATAACACTAACACACAGACACAACACACAGACACACGCAGCCTTCCCGCTATAACACTAACACACAGACACACACCACAGACACACGCAGCCTTCCCGCTATAACACTAACACACAAGAACACACAACAACACACGCAGCCTTCCCGCTATAACACTAACACACAGGGGACACACACACAGACACACGCAGCCTTCCCGCTATAACACTAACACACAGACACACACACAGACACACGCAGCCTTCCCGCTATAACACTAACACACAGACACACGCAGCCTTCCCGCTATAACACTAACACACAGATTGCTCATCAATTCTTCAGTCTACACAGACGATCACGTTCACTTTTCACATGAACAAAGTCCTAGGCTACGTCCAAAATGGCACCCTTATTCACTATATAGTGCACTACGGTTGACCAGAGCTCTATGGGCCAAACATGGTGCACTATATATTGAATAAACGTGCCATTTGAGTTGCAACCTATTAAAGTTGACGTTTCAGTTTGTATGTTTCTTTCAGCAGGCAGATGCAGCACTGAGTCGGAGGAGGAGCCTCAGAGATGGAGGAATGGGGTGGAGGTCCCCCTGGCGGAACCCACTGACATGGTAACTTCCTGTAAGACAGAGGTCTCAGGGGAATGTTCACATGTTGGTGCTCATTCGTGATTGGCTGTTGGCAGAGTTAAGTTCGCCTTGGCTTCCCTCTCTGGGAGGAGACTGGAGGGAGAGGGAGAGGGAGAGAAGGAGGGAAAAACAAGGATGAGTGGTGGACGTTCTCTATAAGCAAAGTAGGGAAAAAGATATCTTAATTCTCATCCTGCATGCTGATGTGTTTACCAGTTTTCAGACGTAAGAACATATACAGTTAACTGCCAAAATAATAGAACCACTTGAGTAAATGAGGGATACAAAGTATATTGAAAGCAGGTGCTTCCACACAGGTGATGTTCCTGAGTTAAGTAATAAACATCCCATCATGCTAAGGGTCATGTATAAAAATGCTGGGCAGGCCATTATTTTGGATACCATGGTTATTAGGCTTGGGTATTTGGAAATAGCCACAGGATGGTTTTTCAATACCGTCAAAACCGCTGAAACTATTTCTTTGATGTTTTCCCAAAAAATAATGATATTAATAGCTACTTTTTAAGTAAATACCTCCAGTCAACTTGGGCAATACTTTAGGAGATGAAGCAAGTCCTGTTCTTCATTTCACCTGTCACATTATGAAGCTTTCCATAGTTCCCCAGAACAGTTGAGCCAGTCACGTGTTTGTAAATAGCACAACGGSAGAACGCAGGAGCAGATGAGTCCAGCTGTGTATTGACAGGGGTCGCGTTTTATATTGAAAGTCAGTGTTTGTTTTCATAATAGAGTTATGAAGAAAATACATTAGTGCAACACATTCGGCAGAAAATATACTGAACAAAAATAAACGCAACATGCAACAATTTCTACGATTTTACTGAGTTAAAGTTCATACGGAAATCAGTCAATTGAAATATAAGTGATTCTATTGATTTCACATGACTGAGCAGGGGTGCAGCCATGGGTCGGCCTGGGAAGGCATAGACCCACCCACTTGGCAGCCAGGCCCACCCACTGGGGAGCCAGGCCCAGCTAATCAGAATTAGTCTTTCCCCACAAAAGGGCTTTGTTACAGACAGATACACTCCTCAGAAAAACTTGAGACATCTGTTTTGTGTGACAAAAAAATGCACATTTTAGAGTGGCCTTTTATTGTTCCCAGCACAAGGTGCACCTGTGTAATGATCACGCTGTTTAATTGGCTTCTTGATATGCCACAAATGTCAGATGGATGGATTATCTTGGCAAGGAGAAATGCTCACTAACAGGGATGTAAACACATTTGTGCACAAAAGTATAGAAGAATAATGTTTTTGTAGATCTCGAACATTTCTGGGATCTTTTATTTCAGGTCATAAAACATGGGACCAACACTTTACATGTTGCGCTTTTATTTTTGTTCAGTGCAGCTACCCAGATATATATATATTTTTTAAAGTTAACCCGCGCTTGCTATTTTCCGCTGTTGCTATGCCCAAGGCTATAAATTCCTACCCCCAGCGGGTGAGTGCAGTTTGCCGTTAAAGACGTGATTTGCATCTCTGGGTAGCCCCCATTCAGTGGACTGCTAAGCCCTCGGCAGGCTGCTTTTGCATCTCTGGCGTTTAGCCTCCACTCAGAGCTGTTTTTGTTGTTTCTATAAACACCTTACATTTGTTGTGATTTTAATTTGATTAAACGTATTTACCAAGTGGACTTAATGCATTTACATAATTGAGGATGACGCAAAGTGATACACCTAATAATTTACAATTTAAGTAGAAAAATATTGATTATGCCCCAAAAATAACCTACATTTTTGCCATTGATTAATATAGTATATATCTGAGGGAATCCAAATCAAACTTTATTTGTCACATGCGCCGAATACAACAGGTGTAGATTTTACAGTGAAATGCTTACAAGCCCATAACTCTTCTTGAACTGCGCTGTTGGTTAAGAAAATATTTACCATGTAGACTAAAATAAAAAGTAATCATTAAAAGTAACACAATAAAAATAACAATAACGAAGCTATATACAGGCAGCACCGGTAAATGGTTCCTATGCAGTGAAAATGGCACTCCCTAAACCCTTGTTCATCCTGTACATCCGGTGGCAGCTGATAGAATGTCCGTTTGTGAATTCTCAGAGTGGAGAAGTGCAACAGAAGCACACAATTAGTCTGATGCCGAGCAGAAATTACAATAAGCATTTTAGATCCGTTTACCAAACGCTCGTTAGCATATTTAGCTAGCAGCCTCGATGGAAGGTGACTATAACTTGTGCAAATATTTGGAGCAACTGGGGGGGGGAGAGGGACAGAGACTCCTCTGAATCGAAGGTATTTTATTTCAGAACCCCTGATGTGTGGAAATTAGCTGTGGTGGGTGGCTGAGAGGAGAGGGTGAGGACAGCCTGGAGAGAGGACGGGGTGGACCAGAGGGCAACGAGAGAGAAAATGAAAGGAAGACAAGCAGAGATGGGCAAGGGGAAAGAGACAGAAAGAAGAGAGATAGTACACTGAAAGGGAGGCTGTTTGAGGCTGTTGTGAGGGATGTCCATATCCCAGAGGGAGAAGAGCAAAGAGAAGGCCGCCAGAAAACCCCTGGGAGAACCCATGCACAGCGGTACCTTGACGTGTATCTGGTTGCGCAGCACGGCAGCTCGTAGGATCATGGCTTTGGCTCGCCTCTGGAACTCTTTGCCCATGTGGATCGACTTCTCAAACGTGTGGCTCCGCTGATCGACATCCCGCGCATACAGGATCTAAGATGAGGAGAGAGAGTACTTCATTGTCTGTCTGTAGAGAAACGTGCTTGGCATCTCAAAGAGAGAAGGGTGGAGAGAGACAGGCTGGGGATAAGAGTGATGTGACAAACCATTTGGGTCACTGTCAAATCAACATACCATGTTGCATTACAAGTCTTGCATTACAAGACAACTAAAGAGTGATCTGAGCTCATTTTGTGTGCATGTGTGTGTGAGAGAGATGGGGGGTGGATATGTGTCTTGACACTTGAGTGTGGGTTACCTTGCTGTGTGAGTCTATACGTGTGTGTGTGTTACCTTGCTGTGAGAGTCTATACGTGTGTGTTACCTTGCTGTGTGTGTGTGTGTGTGTGTGTTAGCTTGCTGTGAGAGTCTATACGTGTGTGTGTGGGTACCTTGCTGTGAGAGTCTATGTGTGTGTGTGTTACCAGCTGTGAGAGTCTATACATGTGTGTGTTACCTTGCTGTGAGTGTGGCTGTGAGTGTGTGAGTGTGTGTGTGTGTTACCTGCTGTGGGAGTCTAAACGTGTGTGTGGGGTTACCTTGCTGTGAGAGTCTATACTTGTGTGTGTGTTAGCTTGCTGTGAGAGTCTATACGTTGTGTTTACCTTGCTGTGTGTGTGTGTGTGTTAGCTTGCTGTGAGAGTCTATACGTGTGTGTGTGTGTGTTACCTTGCTGTGAGAGTCTATGTGTGTGTGTGTGTGTGTGTTACCAGCTGGTGAGAGTCTATACATGTGTGTGTTACCTTGCTGTGATGTGGCTGTGAGTGTGTGTGAGTGTGTGTGTGTGTGTGGGTTACCTTGCTGTGAGAGTCTATACGTGGTGTGTGGGTTACCTTGCTGTGGGAGTCTATACTTGTGTGTGTGTGTTAGCTTGCTGTGAGAGTCTATACGTGTGTGTTACCTTGCTGTGTGTGTGTGTGTGTGTTAGCTTGCTGTGAGAGTCTATACGTGTGTGTGTTTGTGTGTTACCTTGCTGTGAGAGTCTATACGTGTGTGAGTGTGTTGTGGTGTGTGTGTGTTACCTTGCTGTGAGAGTCTATACGTGTGTTTGTGTGTGTGTGCTACCTTGCTGTGAGAGTCTATACGTGTGTGTGTGTGTGTGTGTTACCTTGCTGTGAGAGAGTATGCTGTGTGTGTGTTTACTGCTGTGAGAGTCTATACGTGTTGTTGTTTACCTTGCTGTGGGAGTCTATACGTGTGGTGTGTGTGTGTTACCTTGCTGTGAGTGTGTGGTGTGTTACCTTGCTTGAGAGTCTATACGCGTGTTTGTGTGTGTGTGCTACCTTGCTGTGAGAGTCTATACGTGTGTGTGTGTGTGTGTTACCTTGCTGTGGAGAGTCGAAACTTGTGTTGTTACCTTGCTGTGAGAGTCTATACACGTGTGTGTGTGTTTTACCTTGCTGTGAGAGTCTATACGTGTGTTGTGTGTGTGTGTGGTTACCTTGCTGTGAGAGTCTATACACTGTGTGTGTGTGTGTGCTACCTTGCTGTGAGAGTCTATACGTGTGTATGTATGTGGGTGTTACCTTGCTGTGAGAGTCTATACGTGTGTGTATGTTACCTTGCTGTAGAGTCTATACGTGTGTGTGTGTATGTTACCTTGCTGTGAGAGGTCTATACGTGTGTGTATGTTACCTTGCTGTGAGAGTCTATACGTGTGTGGTGTTACCTTGCTGTGAGAGTCTATACGTGTGTGTGTGGTTACCTTGCTGTGAGAGTCGATACGTGTGTGTTGTTACCTTGCTGTGAGAGTCTATACGTGTGTGTATGTTACCTTGCTGTGAGAGTCTAACGTGGTGTGTATGTTACCTTGCTGTGAGAGTCTATCGTGTGTTGTGTGTTACCTTGCTGTGAGAGTCGATACGTGTGTGTGTTACCTTGCTGTGAGAGTCGATACGTGTGTGTGTTACCTTGCTGTGAGAGTCTATATTGTGTGTGTGTGTGTTACCTTGCTGTGAGAGTCTATATTGTGTGTGTGTGTGTGTTACCTTGCTGTGAGAGTCTATACATGTGTGGTGTGTTACCTTGCTGTGAGAGTCTATACACGTGTGTGTGTTACCTTGCTGTGAGAGTCTATACGTGTGTGTGTGTGTTTACCTTGCTGTGAGAGTCTATACGTGTGTGTGTGTGTGTTACCTCTTGCTGTGAGAGTCTATATATGTGGTGTGTGTGTTTACCTGCTGTGAGTCTATATGTGTGGGTGTGTGTTTACCTTGCTGTGAGAGTCTATAACGGTGTGTGTGTGTTACCTTGCTGTGGAGTCTATACACGTGTTGTGTGTTACCTTGCTGTGAGTCTATACTGTGTGTGTGTGTGTTACCTTGCTGTGAGAGTCTATATGTGTGTTGTGTGTTACCTTGCTGTGAGAGTCTATACACGTGTGTGTGTGTTACCTTGCTGTGAGAGTCTATACGTGTGTGTGTGTGTGTTACCTTGCTGTGAGAGTCTATACGTGTGTGTGTGTGTGTGTTACCTTGCTGTGAGAGTCTATACGTGTGTGTGTTACCTTGCTGTGAGAGTCTATACGTGTGTGTGTGTGTGTGGTGTTACCTTGCTGTGAGAGTCTATACGTGTGTGTGTGTGTGTGTGTGTTACCTTGCTGTGAGAAATCTATACGGTGTGTGTGTGTTACCTGCTGTGAGAGTCTATACGTGTGTGTGTGTTACCTTGCTGTGAGGGGTCTATACGTGTGTGTGTGTTACCTTGCTGTGAGAGTCTATACGTGTGTGTGTGTGTGTTACCTTGCTGTGAGAGTCTATCGGTGTGTGTTACCTTGCTGTGAGAGTCTATACGTGTGTGTGTACCTTGCTGTGAGAGTCTATACGTGCGGTTGATCAGTCCCTCCAGTATGAGCTGGGTCAGTTCATCCTCCAGAGACAACACTGTGGTGTTGAAGGACTGGGACATCTTAGTCATGTCTGCAGACACGTACGGGCTGAAGTACTGACACACACACACACACATTAACATCTTATTCATACATCCGCATGAAAAGTACAGAGATACTGTCGGCACGCACACACATGCCCCTCACCCACATAACTATACCCACTACACCTAAACAAAACACACAGTATAGATTAGAGCAGACCTTCCTGCAAACACACCCAATAATACTGGCCATGGGAGCAGGGGACAGAACCTGCTCTGAATGTTTCATGTTCATTTTTGACTACATATTTATAACATTACACCAGCGTAACTCACACCCTCACCCCACTGTGGTAAAACAGAAAAGGCACACCAAGATGTCAAGTAGAACTAATTTAGTGCATAGATTAAATCACGTTAGCAGAACCACCATTTTGGTGCCATCCTCTACCTGCTGGTCCAGTTAACCCTGGTTGTCCATCCACTACCTGCTGGTCCAGTTAACCCTGGTTGTCCATCCACTACCTGCTGTTCAGTTAACCCTGGTTGTCCATCCACTACCTGCTGGTCAGTTAACCCTGGTTGTCCATCCTCTACCTGCTGGTTCAGTTAACCCTGGTTGTCCATCCACTACCTGCTGGTCCAGTTAACCCTGGTTGTCCATCCTCTACCTGCTGGTCCAGTTAACCCTGGTTGTCCATCCACTACCTGCTGGTTCAGTTACCCTGGTGTCCATCCTCTACCTGCTGGTCCAGTTAACCCTGGTTGTCCATCCTCTACCTGCTGGTCCAGTTAACCCTGGTTGTCCATCCTCTACCTGCTGGTCCAGTTAACCCTGGTTGTCCATCCACTACCTGCTGGTCCAGTTAACCCTTGTTATCCCATCCTCTACCTGCTGGTCTAGTTAACCCTGGTTATCCATCCTCTACCTGCTGCTCCAGTTAACCCTGGTTGTCCATCCACTACCTGCTGGTCCAGTTAACCCTGGTTATCCATCCTCTACCTGCTGGTCCAGTTAACCCTGGTTGTCCATCCTCTACCTGCTGGTCCAGTTAACCCTGGTTGTCCATCCTCTACCTGCTGGTCCAGTTAACCCTGGTTGTCCATCCACTACCTGCTGGTCCAGTTAACCCTGGTTGTCCAAAGTGGCAGCCAATTGACACCCTAGAGCTATGGTCAAAAGTAGTGCACCATATAGGGAATAGGGTGTCGTTTGGGACTTATCCCCTGTAGATGTTTGCCGCTAGGGGTCAGAGTCATTCAGAATCCTCAGCTAAATGTAGTTTTGATCGCTGCCTGAGCTAGAAGTATGACAGAGAAAAACGTTTTGTATCTGATTCTTTCCCTCCAGACGCATGATTGCGTATTATTTAAGTTGATGGGGAACCCTTGATTGACAAATTGATTATTAGAACTCAAACATAGTTGTGAGTGTACAAGGAAGACAACAGAATACCCGATGGTGATGTTCAGTATTATATGGAGTACTGGAGAAATTTTTTTTCTGTCCCGTCCGTCTCACCTGTATGAGAGCTCTGTTCCTGATCAGTGTGTAGAGGGTCTGTACGTGGGGGGCCAGGTACATGTCTAACAGCAGGTTATCCTGAGAGAAAAGAGAGTGGCAGTCTGAATTTAGGACAGCTTTCAAACACGTGTTATCAACATCATCATCAACATAATGAAAACGCATCTTTGTTTTCAACGTTTCAAATCATGTTACCTGCTTTAGTTACTTTGTTTCATTCCCGTTTCCAACTTCTACTGTACCTGTTTTGTGTTATTCACACCAATGCATCATTAGTATTGATTACTGATCTTAGATCTTTAAAACATCAATCTCACCTTGATCTCATCCAGCATTTTGAGACAGGAAGCGTACTTTGACTCGTAGAACTTAAAGATGATGTCACGGACCTGAGGTTCCAACTCTAGGAATAATTTAAAGGAGCTGGGATGACATAAAGACATGAATCAATGATGGTGGACAGTAGGACATGAACACACACAGTTTATACAGCAGAACACAGGCGTACACACGGACACACCTGCTTGAGATGACGTTTTTCTGCAGCTCCTGTCTGTCAAAGGTGGCGAGGGCACACATCCCTCCGTACACAGCTACATTACTGGGGGACAGGAGCTGGAGACGCACGCACACACACAATCAATAACGCCATGCAGTACAGGACATTGGTACATCAACTGAAACAAAACTATGCATTTGTCTAGTAGCAATTGTTGATAAACAATAACACATGGTGGAAAACTCTACATTCATCAACATTTAGTTTATGCATGTTCTTACTTTCTCTGGCCACAGGGGACTGCGAAGGTACAGAGCTCACTTTTAAAAAGGCAACTCAGGGAAGTCACAGACTTCACCTTTAAGGTACTACACAGACAGAAAGACAGGCACTTGCAGACAGGCACAGCCAGACAGGCAGACAGGCAAACCGACAGACAGGCAAGCCAACAGGCCTCAGTGAAGTCACAGACAGACAGACTAACCTCAGCGAAGTCACAGTGGTCGAAGGAGGCCAGCAGGAAGCACTTGGCTGCTTGTTTGTACTTTCTGGAGGCCAGCTCTGCTAGGCCTGGGGGACAGAGCCAGATAGACGGGGAGGAGGAATAACAACGAGAGGTCAAATTAACCTGGAAGAGTGTGTGGGGAGAAAAGCCGGTAAGAGCACAATGGATTAGTCGGTTTAAAACTAATCAATTTAAACAAATTATTAGCATGAGCGTCTGCACCTTTTAAAGGTTGGCATCTGTTGTTAGCGTGTTTGTTGAAGGTTGGCATCTGTTAGTGTTTTTATACCTTCTAGAGAACGGGTGAAAACACTTATAGTTGAAGTCGGAAGTTAACATACACCTTAGCCAAATACATTTAAAAACTCAGTTTTTCACAATTCCTGACATTTAATCCTAGTAAAGATCCCCTGTCTTAGGTCAGTTAGGATCACCACTTTATTTTAAGAATGTGAAATGTCAGAATAATAGTATAAATAATGATTTATTTCAACTTTTATTTCTTTCATCACATTCCCAGTGGGTCAGAAGTTCACATACACTCAATTCCTATTTGGTACCATTGCCTTTAAATGGTTGAACTTGGGTCAAACGTTTTGGGTAGCCTTCCACAAGCTTCCCACAATAAGTTGGGTGAATTTTGGCCCATTCCTCCTGACAGAGCTGGTGTAACTGAGTCATTTTGTAGGCCTCCTTGCTCACACACGCTTTTTCAGTTCTGCCCACAAATGTTCTATAGGATTGAGGTCAGGCTTTGTGATGGCCACTCCAATACCTTGACTTTGTTGTCCTTAAGCCATTTGCCACAACTTTGGAAGTATGCCTGGGGTCATTGTCATTTGGAAGACCCATTTGTGACCAAGCTTTAACTTCCTGATTGATGTCTTGAGATGTTGCTTCAATATATCTACATCTTTTCCTGCCTCATGATGCCATCTATTTTGTGAAGTGCATCAGTCCCTCCTGCAGCAAAGCACCCCCACAACATGATGCTGCCACCCCCGTGCTTCACAGTTGGGATGGTGTTCTTCGGTTTGCAAGCCTCCCCCTTTTTCCTCCAAACATAACAATGGTCATTATGGCCAAACAGTTCGATTTTTGTTTCATCAGACCAGAGGATATTTCTCCAAAAGTACGATCTTTGTCCCCATGTGCAGTTGCAAACCGTAGTCTGGCTATTTTATGGGTTTTGGAGCAGTGGCTTCTTCCTTGCTGAGCGGCCTTTCAAGTTATGTCGATATATGACTCGTTTTACTGTGGATATAGATACTTTTGTACCCGTTTCCTCAAGCATCTTCACAAGGTCCTTTGCTGTTGTTCTGGGATTGATTTGCACTTTTCGCACCAAAGTACGTTCATCTCTAAGAGACAGAATGCATCTCCTTCCTGAGCGGTATGACGGCTGAGTGGTCCCATGGTGTTTATACTTGCGTACTATTATTTGTACAGATGAGCGTGGTACCTTCAGGCGTTTGGAAATTGCTCCCAAGGATGAACCAGACTTGTGGAGGTCTACAATTTTTTCTGAGGTCTTGGCTGATTTATTTTGATTTTCCCATGATGTCAAGCAAAGAGGCACTGAGTTTGAAGGTAGGCCTTGAAATACATCCACAGGTACACCTCCAATAGGCTAATTGACATAATTTGAGTCAATCAGAAGCTTCTAAAGCCATGACATCCTTTTGTGGAATTTTCCAAGCTGTTTAAAGGTACAGTCAACTTAGTGTATATAAACTTCTGACCCACTGGAATTGTGATACAGTGAATTATAAGTGAAATAATCTGTCTGTAAACAATTGTTGGAAAAATTACATGTGTCATGCACAAAGTAGATGTCCTAACCGATTTGCCAAAACTATAGTTTGTTCACAAGAAATGTGTGGTGGGGTTGAAAAACGAGTTTTAATGACTCCAACCTAAGTCTATGTACATTTCCGACTTCAACTGTTGTACACAGCAAATTGGCCATTGTTACCTACATGTTGATTTTTCAGTGTGTTAAATGAACACACATTGGTGTAAAATAACCCCAGTTTTGGTATTAATACTAGAGTTGAATCAAAACCACACGCATCATTGTCATATTTCCCAGCATGCTCTTTTGCAGGCAGATTTTTTTTAAATTGTTTGTTTCAATATCTATGTTTTTGCACATTGAGTAATTAATCTTATGCTACTCAAATATAAAACAGACATACATTTTCTAAACTAATCCAATATATTACTTACTACTGAAATGGTTGCTCCAGTTTAGATGCTTTAGGTAGTCTCATATTTAGTCTTAGCCAACCCTGGCAGTAATTGTGAATGCAGGTTGTGGGTGATTTTTGCCAAAGTTTGGATATCCCCACTCTGGCTGAATTTCAATAGGAATTACACATCAATTTGCAAACCAGCATAATGTGACTTGCAGGCATGCTGTGGCCTGTAAGACATGAGTTTCATGCCACTTTATTAGGGTAAAACTAGGACCTAAAATTAAGGCATATTAAATAAGTATTCTATTGTGTTAAAGGCCCAATTTTTCCTGTGTTTTGTATAAAATTGTGCAACAGCTGATGAAACTAACACTTTAAAATGTGTGAAAAGATTAGATCAGTGCTATTTCCTGGTTGAAAATAAAATTTACAAAGAACCTTCTAATCAGCTTGTTTGCATGGGCGGGAGTTTCGGCTTGCCTGGTGACATCACCAGGCGGTAAATTGATTAATAAATAAAATGTGTAATATGTTATTATTCAAATGACAATAAAGCTACTGAATTCGTCATTATGTTCTTCATTCTCTCTGGTAAATTTTACATACACAAAAACAAACATTTGAAATCTGTACCGAAATGCAATATATTTTTTACTTGAAATCAAATAGTAAAATCTCTAGAATTAGTCAATAACAACAAAACATCTACGAATTCTTACAACTCTATCATAGGTGTAACCCCTGACTTGATTATATTTATTTTATTTGAGGTACTTTAAGTTTTGAAACGCGTAGTGATTTTTATTGATTTGCTTTATTTTAATTAAGAAACATACAATAACATTAAGAAAAATATATACTTGTAGTGATGTCCTATTTTTATTTGCTATTATGGTAATTTGAAATGTAATAAAAATAAATAAAAATAAACAGATATAATAAAAATAAAGATAAAGAGCTCTCTCCCAATAACAGCTAGTTTAAGTTCCCTTCCCTACCTCAGACCACTCCCAGACAGTCCTTGCAAAAATCTTGCCTGAGAAATGATTATTTTTGCTAACAAGCTATTTTTGGCCATTTTAAATGGAAAACTATTACAGTAAGGTATTTAATTGTTATCTAGAAATTATTTTATATACAAATGGTTGTATTGGGCCTTTAAAAAATAGCATTTTAATGTTGACATAATAGCTTCGGATCTGACTTGGTCAGTGGTGGAAAAAGTACCCAATTTTCATACTTGAGTAAAAGCAAAGACACCTGAATAGAAAATGACTCAAGTAAAAGTGAAAGTCACCCAGTAAAATACTAATTGAGTAAAAGTCTAAAAGTATTTGGTTTTAAATATACTTAAGTATCAAAAGTAAATGTAATTGCTAAAATATACTTAAGTATTAAAGTAAAGTATGAATCATTTCAAATTCCTTATATTAAGCAAACCAGTAGGCACAATTTTCTTTTTTTAATTGACGATAGCCAGGGGCACATTCCAACACTCAGACATCATTTACAAACAAAACATTTGTATTTAGTGAGTTCACCAGATCAGAGGCAGTAGGGATGAGCAGCGATATTCTCTTGATAAGTGTGTGAATTGGACACTTTTCTGTCCTGCTAAGCATTAAAAATGTAATGAGTACTTTTGGGTGTCAGGGAAAATGTATYGAGTAAAAAGTACATTCTTTTATTTAAGAAAGTAGTAAAGTAAGAGTAAAAGTTGTCAAAAATGTAAATAGTGAAGTACAGATACCCAAATATTTTTGCTATTTTTGCAACCGGAATTCTGGGCAGGTAAGCTGGCGGTTGTGCGAAAGGGCTGGGTTTTGATGAATAAACAAGTTGTTGTAGGTGTGTCGAGGTTTGGCCCCTCAGTGGCCAATCAGAACGTGCTCCATGGCTAAATATGTGGTTGCTTCAAGTTGTGCATTTACAGTCTTTTATGTATTGCGTTGTCATCAACTCCAATTCAAATGTTAGTCCGTTATAACCTAGTTCGTTAAATAGCCTGCCCCATATTTGCAAAATGTTTTGAACATGTTTGGAGTCCACATTGTTCTAATTGCATTTACACTGATATAAACAGTAGCCTGTTGTAAATTGTAGTCTGGACATGGCAAACATAGTCAATAAGTAAGATTAAATTCACTAGGCTATTGATAAGGCCTAAAAAAGACAGTGTAAAATTATAATCAAAATGTAATAAATATTTAACTTGTTTTAAAAAGGTAATGCCTGAAACTGTATTTAGACACCATAAAGGCAGACTATGAAGGGTTTTATGCACAGCCAAACGTTTCACAGGAGCTGGATAAGGAGCCAATACAAAGAGAGCGGGGGAATGTCCACTCACCGTTATACTGCTATTAATGTCATGTTTTATAAACATCATGGAACCATCTTGGCAATCATATTTGCACTTCTCCAGAAATAGCATTGCATTCGAGCCATGTATGTTCTCACCATAAACCCATGGATGGTAAATCTTTCTAATAAGTTAATCAAATTAAACAAAAACAATCAGTCTTTTAAATCAACAACAATATTTCTAAATAGGATCGTGCACACGTAGGCCTAAGAGCTTCGGCAGGAGGCATGGATGTTTGTCCTATCCACTGAATATAGCTTATTCAATAGTATACACTAACCCTTCAACAGGCATAGTTATAACAAACATGTAGCCAATTGGCTTCCATATGAAAAAATTAGCTTACACACATTGCATTCGCATTTTGAAAATGCACCAAATGTTCGAGCCATGGACAATTGGACATTGCCCAAATGTTATAATATGATTAGGCTACCATAGCCGTTGATATGGTCTGTGAAACGTGAAAGGTAAACAAACAAACAGGCTAATAGCCATGGCTACAAGTGGATTCAGCACCAATGACAGTGATCGTAATTCCTGCGATTTAACAGTTAGGTGCAAAAGATGAAAGGGGAAGACTAGGCTACTGTGCGCCTCCGCTGGCAAAATCGATGCCATAACCAATTGCGTTACAGCTAAGACCAGCTTTTGGTGAGTCTTAAATATCACCAGTAGCGCCGCTTGAAATTGGCACAATGGCGCACATTTAAGGACACACCTCAAATATTTCCACCACTCCAACCCTAGCGCAAGCAAGCTGATATGACCGGTGACTTACCAACCCTGGTGCCAGAATTGGAAAATAGCAGAGCGCTGACTTTTACAAGTCGAAATCGCCAAAGAGCATGCGTTTGAAAACAGTATGTTTGAAAATAGAGCCCTCATTGTTAATTTAACACTGGAAAATTTGCTCTGTACATCTCTTTGTAGCACAACAAAGAGTGAATTACCTGCAGCACATTTTAATTTGGTGAGGACTGACTGACTCTGGCAATCTCTCTCCCCTCGTTGCTGAAACAAAAAGAACAAAGATATTCCCTCAGTAAAGAAGAAGACATTCCTTCAGTAAAGAAGAACATTTCTGGGTTTGTCTTTTAGAAGACAGTAGAAGACTTAAGTTCTCTCTCTCAGAGGAACCCATAACTTACCTCTGCTATCTCTGGAGTGGATTCAGCTTTGCTCACATAACTAAGGACGTGGGACCAGTTCTGGAGGTAGACGCTAACCTGATAGATGAAAACACATTTCAGTAAGGAACCCTATAGGACACAAATTTCAAGACTGCCCTCTAGTGTTTGTCAGTGGAGTTACTTAGATCACAGAGAAAGCAAGAGTTCAAGCGAGTGAGGGAGAGAGAATGAGAGAGAGGAATATCAAATCAAATCTCATTGGTCACATACACGTGTTTAGCAGATGTTATTGCAGCGAAATGTGTAGCGAAATGCTTGTAAAATAAAATTGCCTTGGGGCTAGAAGCTCGGCTGCCCTCTCTATTGGCGCCCTTAAAAAATTATCCCTTCTGCTCTCTGGACAAAAAATAATACATCAGAACATTGACCACTAACTATAATGATGACATACCTTGATGACATTAAGACACATGTTTATTACATGCTTGGCGCTAGTGCAGTAGTCTCGGGCTCTGGAGTAGCACTTGAGGGCGTTGCTGAGGTCACCGCAGTCCAAGTAGTGGTCCCCAAGATCATCATGACCCCGCCTGAAGTGAAAATAAATAGTATTGAGAGGGTTCGGGTCAGTACCAGAGGGGTGGAAGGTAGCCTAGCCGTTAAGGGCGTCGGGCCAGTAACCTACTAGGTGGAAAATCTGTCGATGTGCACTTGAACATAGCACTTAACCCTAATTGCTCCTGTAAATCGCTCTGGATTAGAGCATATGCGAAATGACTGAAATGTCAAATATAGGCAGGAAAGGAAAATGTCTGTTTCTTCCCCTTTGGCCTGAACAAAACACTATGCAGAATGACTGATCTACAAATTAACTTTACAACTTTTCATTGCAAATTACCTTACATTAAAAACTAGTACTACTTGTCAACTACTCAGTGATTACTTCTAAGTGATCAATATTTAGAAATCAATCCAGCACCTTACTCAGGCCGATCCTCTCGGAGGTGAGGATTATTCAAATCGGGTTTATTATCTACTTGGTGCTAACAACCGTAGCTTCTCCAATCCACCTGATGCTCTCTTTGATGGAGTTGCCTTTGTAGTTCTTCAGGTCAGTGTCCAGTTTCTCCAGTTTGAGCAGGGCTTTTTTCCTGGTCGACTCGGCCCACGCTGTGTCCAGAGGAGGGGGATCGACTGCCCCGCCCTCCACAACGACATCTGTAGCCACCTGGACCTCTCTGAATACACACACACACACACACACACCTCAAATGAATCAAACACTCAACGAAAAGAACTGAAGACACCTTCCAACAATAAGCTAAGCTACACGTACCTGGTGGCCCGAGCTACAGCTACCTGGTGGCCCGAGCTACAGCTACACGTACCTGGTGGCCCGAGCTACAGCTACACGTACCTGGTGGCCCGAGCTACAGCTACACGTAACCTGGTGGACCCGAGCTAACAGCCACTACAACGTACCTCGTGACCCGAGCACTACAGCTACACGTACCTGGTGGCCCGAGCTACAGCTACACGTACCTGGTGGCCCGAGCTACAGCTACACGTACCTGGTGGCTTCTGTGAGTTTGCGGTGGATCTCCTCGTACACGTCAACGTTGAAGGTCCTGTGGACGAAGGACAGGGCCATCTTCAAGGCTTCAGCCCGGAGCTGGGGACAGTGCTCTGCTATGAACTGCAGCCTCTCAATGCGCATCAGACCACTGTAGCTGGACGCATACTGCTCCAGGTCCTAGAGAGAGAAAGACCGAGACACACACACCTCCGTGAGATTTTTCACTCAATATTACACATACCGATTCTATAGATTAATTTGATCTCAGTAGAAACGTGTAATTTGTGTTGTATTGGAGTCCAGTCTACATGAAACAAGTGGGCCTTTACAATATTAGTAGGGGGAAACCCTGGATAGACTCATACCAGCGTGGGGTTTTCCACCACATAGTTGACATCTGGTGCATTGTGCTGGTCCTCTTGTGGGTCAGCATCTATCTGCATGGGCTCCACAACCCCCTGAAGAAGAGAGGACATACACTGAAAAGTGTCATATAACAGCGTGGAACAATCAACGAGGGGAATACTGACTGCAATATGGCTGTCCCCGGCTAAAAAAAATATTGGTTGACCTAGAGGGAGTCCGATAAGCAATTGATTTGATTGTGCCCATCTGGGCTCAGACTTGCTGCTCTGGGCTTAAAAGAAAAGACAGCGAGTGACTGTGTGACTAGCACCCGTTGTCACTCTTTCCTCCCTGCTGCAGTGACCACCAGCGTTAATCGTGCTGTCCGTGTTGCTGAAGCCGCAACATAATTACAGCCATTTCTGACTGAAAAGTTCTGTTATGGAAATCCCATTTGTTTAGGAAAAACATTCCCTATTCCTTCAACTTTTGCTCTCATTACGTGACACATGTAAGCATCCCATGGATGTGACCAATAGGGCCTGACCTATAGCCCATCATAATCACATCAATAAATTGGTTATAACAAATTCGGGAACGCCGTAACAGCAAAATGGATGCAGAGGACGTGACAAACTTGAAACAGGGGTATGTTTACTGGTTGCTAATGAGGTAAATGGGCAAGTCAGATGTGTGGAATAAATTTCACTAGTTGTGGAAAATACTGGAGATCAAGAAATACAAGGTAAGGAGCAAGCACTGCGTGCATATTATGTGCTCCAAACAGGTGCGGTTAGATTACAATATCATTTCCCTGACCGTTTGGAACAATGTAAACAAAACAAATTATAAGCGTACCATAGAGTGTGTTGTAACATTTTTTTGTAAAGCCTTTATTACGGCAAAAACTAAAAACAGTCGCATTCATTCATGAATGCAATTTCCAAAATTGAACAGTTTATTGTTTAAGCTAATTATTCAAGGCTTGCTTTATTTTAAAACTAAAATGCTTGATTGCATTTGAAATCATGAATGACTCGTATGCTGTGTGATGACATGAACAAATGAATGATACAGTAGCCTATATAAAGTATTGAAATATAGGCCTAAGTAAGTTACGGTATTAAGACTAAACAGGATGCACTCTTAGGCCTACAGCTCAATCAATGGTGGTTATACAAGGCTGCTATACTAAGCCTACTAATGATATTACTTATTAGAAATTATGATAATAATATAAATGACAATAAGAGGACAAGTAAAAGGTGTGTTATTACTTGTATTATTTTTCCCGAACATTTGGAACAGTGTAAACACTAAATCAATTATAAATAATACCAGAGAGGCTGTTCTAACAGAAAAAAAGTGAAAAGCCTTTATTACAGCAAAGCAAAGATTTCACAAAATTTGGGAACTTGTTTACTTAACATGTCATTGAGTCAGGCTTGGTGCTCACAGAATAAGCAGGCTATTAAACAAACACTCAAACAGGCAACAGAAGCAGGATCTGTCTTATTTCTGTACATATACAGTACCAGTGAAAAGTTTGGACACACCTACTCATTCAAGGGTTTTTCTTTATTTTTAAATTTGTTTCTACAATATAGAATAATGAAGTCACCAAAACTATGATATACCACATGGAATCATGTAGTAACCAAAAAAAAGTGTTAAACAAATCAAAATACACATTATATTTGAGATTCTTAAAAGTAACCACCCTTTGCCTTGATGACAGCTTTGCACACTCTTGACATTCTCTCAACCAGCTTCATGAGGTAGTCACCTGGATTGCATTTCAATTAACAGGTGTGCCTTGTTAAAAGTTAATTTCTGTAATTTCTTTACTTCTTAATGCGTTTGAGACAATCAGTTGTGTTGTGACAAGGTAGGGGTGGTATACAGAAGATAACCCTATTTGGTAAAAGACCAAGTCTATATTATGACAAGAACAGCTCAAACAAGCAAATAGAAATGACTTTAAGACATGAAGGTCAGTCCATGAGGAAAATTTCGCAAAAACCATCAAGCACTATGAGGAAACTGGCTCGCAAGAGGACCGCCACAGGAAAGGAAGACCCAGAGTTACCTCTGCTGCAGAAGATAAGTTCATTAGAGTTAACTACACCTCAGATTGCAGCCCAAATAAATGCTTCACAGAGTTCAAGTAACAGACAAATCTCAACATCAACTGTTCAGAGGACTGCATGAATCAGGCCTTCATGGTCGAATTGCTGCAAAGACCACTACTAAAGGATACCAATAATAAGAAGAGACTTGCTTGGGACAAGAAACACGAGCAATGGACATTAGACCGGTGGAAATCTGTCCTTTTGTCTGATTAGTCCAAATTTTAGATTTTTGGTTCCAACCTTTGTGTCTTTGTGAGACGCAGAGTAGGTGAACGGATGATCTCCGCATGTGTAATTCCCGTGAAGCACGGAGGAGGAAGTGTGATGGTGCTTTGCTGGTGACACTGTCTGTGATTTATTTAAAATTCAAGGCATATTTAACCAGCATGGCTACCACAGCATTCTGCAGCAATACGCCATCCCATCTGGTTTGCGCTTAGTGGGCCTATCATTTGTTTTTCAACAGGACAATGACTCAAAACACACCCCCAGGCTGATCAAGGAGAGTGATGGATTGCTGCATCAGATGACCTGGCCTCCACAATCACCCAATTGAGATGGTTTGGGATGAGTTGAACTGCAGAGTGAAGGAAGAGCAGCCAACAAGTGCTCAGCATATGTGGGAACTTCTTCAAGACTGTTGGAAAAGCATTCCAGGTGAAGCTGGTTGAGAGAATGCCAAGAGTGTGCAAAGCTGTCATCAAGGCAAAGGGTGGCTACTTTGAAGAATCTCAAATATAAAATGCATTTTGATTTGTTTAACACTTTCTTGGTTACTACATGATTCCATATGTGTTATTTCATAGTTGTGATGTCTTCACTATTATTCTACAATGTAGAAAATAGTACAAACAAAGAAAAACCCTGGAATGAGTAGGTGTGTCCAAACTTTTGACTGGTACTGTATGTATATATATTAGATTTTTTTTTTGCTGTTGCTCGAATAAAAGACATCTCGGTCGACCAACCGCCTATTGACCAAACAATCGACCAGTAGACTAAAGGTCAGCCCTAGTCTGCAACCAGGTTAACATGGTAATCAATAGTCATACACTAACGTTAAGGTGTCTTGGAACACCTTACAAAATAATTTTAAACTGGAAGAACTTGTCCCGATTGGTGTTTTTAAATCACTGATGAAGGATTTTGAGGCTGATTCCCTGACCTGTCAATGTTTTTAATTTGCTGTTTTTGATATTGTTATACTCTTGTGAATTCAATGGTTTTTTACTAGATTACTTGTAGTTTTTCATGTTGTCTGTCTGTAATTTTTGTAATGACTTGGTGCTGCCTATCTTGGCCAGGACGCTCTTGAAAAAGAGATTTTAAATCTCTAAGAGCCCTTCCTGGTTAAATAAAGGTAAAATAAATAAAAAATAAATAAAATTTACCCTCCCACAGTGGCCAGATCGCTCATGTCCTACTGGATATTTACATTGGAGACACAATGTACAATTTAAAAAGAGCTTGCTAAACTACTAGCTGATTTAGCTAGCTTGCTAGTTAAATACCCCATGACTGTCAAAAGTGTCTGAACTGAAGCCATAAATTACCAGCGAACAGCTTCCTGAAATGCATAGGCACCTTTCTCAAAATCGAGTAGATCATTCTAACACCTAGTTGGTATAGAATAACAATGAATGGAAATATAACGCTGTATATTTAGCTATATGAACTTGCGAAAGTTAGCCTAGCTTGCCAGTACGGCTAGCGGCCCTAACTAGCTACTCGATTGATCATTGCAAGGAGGCTCTCGTGCTTATCGAATTTTCCTCGTTCCCAGGTAAACGCGGGCACAGCCTTCTCCAAGTGCATCCCCGCCACACCGTTTCTGGGTAGAAATGCATTAAAATCGATTATTAATTACCTGAAAGTTGAATACTTGCACAGGCAAAGGCATCTTTTCCCGTTGCTGTCGTTCTGCATCAACAGCGGTTATCACATCCGGCGCATGGGTTCACAGCAGGGATCGTTACGTAACGACGTCTGCTCCGCTCCAGATGTGTCGGATGCAGACGGGAAAAAAGATGAAACATGGTCGAAAACTGATAAGTAGCAGTTGAGCCTGGGGTGTAATCATTTGTCCAAACAGTTTGCTTTCGTTTAAGAAAAATGTTGCAACAGAATCGGCGTAATGAATACACCCCTAGGCTACTACGCTACAGGGACAGATTTATTATGCAGAAATCGATCCGCCATTTCCTGGTTGCAAAAATTCTGATAGATCGCTTCGCCTAATTTCAGTTTGTGACAAAACAGGCAGTCATTGGGTAGAGAATCAGTGTACGATCTAAACCGCTGTGAAATGTATATTTCCATAACAAATAATATTGTATATTCATCTGTTTGAAGCTGGCGTGTAAAACCGAATGTAAAAGACGCAAAAACGAAACTTCAGCACGGGAAGCATAGAAGTAGCACACATAGAACAGAAGTACCGCTTCTTATACTTGCTTTCAATGTGAATGAAATATCTATAACTCATATTTCTATGGGAATTTGTTCGGTTCTCCCCAAAAGTTACATATTGTAGCAAGGGCCAGGTCAGCATCACCAGCCAGAGGGCGCTCAGATTCAGATGATTTTATTTTGGAGAGGAAGTTAAATAGTAGGTGGTTTGAGAGGAATCGGAGAAACAGAAGCCGTTTATATTCGCAATGGAAACATATGATGTTGTTTGATTCACTTGCATTTGACTTGGCTACTTTAAATCGCGGTCGTATAAGCGAGCTGCTGAAAGCGATGGTTAAAGTTTGAGACCGATCGAATCAAAGTCAAGACAAAAAGACGATCGTTGAAGAGGATTAAAAGCGCCCGGAAACCTTTATTTATCTCTTCTTTGATCAGATTCTGCTCACTTAATTCATTATTGGTGACCAGTTCCCTGGTGTTTTGTTGTTGCAGTTGAGAGGTAGCACATCGGAGGAAGATGTAAAACCACAGCCATGTGGTTTATTTTCTTTCCATGTAAGTTATTAGGCCTACAATGTAGRTATTTTCTTCATCACAGAATACGTGTTTTAAGTAAATCGGCATACTTAGGGTTATTGTACATTATTGCCACAAGATCTACTAGGAAGTGCAACATTTTCATATAATGTAGCCTAATTCAAAATAATTTATTAGACCACAGACTCTTGCCTCTCTTGTTTACCGTAGGACAGCCGTCATGCACGAAATGGACACAAAACAACTCCTAAACATCCTTTTAAACTTTACATTTACTTTTTAAGAGCCAATAATGTTGCTAAATCGCATTGTTTTTGCATTCATACATTTTTTTTAAATCACCAAGCCCACAGCAGTCAGACCTTTTTCTTTTGGCAGTGCCCCAATCTGCCAGATTTGTGATGCATAATCTTCAGAGAAAAAAAACGATATTTCCAATTTTGACTGTTTTAGATAATCCCAAATTATGCACATTAACATTTATTTTATGCATTAGGATTATTTATTTACATCCCTCCTATAAATTATTCATATCTAATTCATAAACCATTCTTTCTCCTTCATGCTATATCCACATATCTATATGTGCTAAGAGCTCATATTTCTCTAAGGAGGCTAATTTTAGTAAAGAAAAAAAGGGTTGGATTACGTCCCTCTGCTTCCTACAACTGACATCTGTTACCAGTTGAGGTATCATTCCCTCTGAAAATAGCAGCAAACAGGAAATTGCTCACACACTGAAGGTAAGTCTTGCTATTTAATGTGACACGTATAAACTGACTGACAAATTGCAGAGCATGAGTGACGATGTGCCAAGAGGAGAACTTCCAGACTCTACATGCCTGTCTTTGCCAATTCAGCAAAAGTTAGTCGTCAGACAGAAGAAATAGCGCTGCCATTTGAGATGGACAGAATATTTATTCAGTTGTACAGCGAAAACTTGGTCCTTTTACGCAGAAACAGTCTGGTCTGTCTGTCACCCAGGCTACAGTAAACCCAGTGCAGGAGCCAGTTTCCAGCTAGATTATGTTCTCAAGTGTGTCACTGTCATTTTATGATCAAATCAACCTTTATTTGCAACATGCGCCGAATACAACAAGTGTAGACTTTACCGTGAAATGCTTACTTACAAGCCCTTAACCAACAGTGCAGTTCAAGAAGAAGAAAATATTTACCAAATAGGCTATAATAAAAAGTAACAGAATAACAATAACGAGGCTATATACAGGGGGCACCAGTACCGAGTCAGTGTGCAGGGGTACAGGCTAGTTGAGGTAATCTGTACATGTAGGTGGGGGCGAAGTGACTATGCATAGGTAGCAAATAAACATTGAGTAGCAGCAGTGTACAGGGGGGGGGGTCGTCAATGTGAATTGTCCGGTGGCGATTTTTATGAATCAGTCTAATGGCTTGGGGGTGATGATAATGATGATGTTGTGTGTCGAAGTCTCTTCAGGTTCCCGTGTGAGGTCATAAAGATGGGACGCGGCAGTGTGGGAAGCAAAGCTGGCGCTGGTGGCTGACAGGCCCCTCCAGTGGCCAATCAGGATGCATGTCTCCTCGATGGGTGTCAGCAAGCTCTGCTTCCTGTTCTCCCTGGCTCTCTGTGCCCTGTTGCTCCTCATCCCCACCCTCCAGCCCTCACAGCATCAGGGGGACCTGCCCCAGCCCCGGGCCCACAACAAGCCTGCCCGGCACCCTGGACATCTGGTGGTTCCTCTCCAGGCAGATATGGGGAAAGTGACAGTGGGGCGTAATGGGATTGATGGTGACTCTATGGGGCAGAGCACACCAAGAGAGACCAAGAGGACTGTGGATGGGGACTGGGTGTATACAGCTCGTCGAGCTGACACCCAGGGCACTGGGAAGCATACAGACTCTCAGACAGGGTCAGAGGGGGACTTCCTCCACAGAGCTGGGGGTGTGACGGGGGCTGGAGGGTCTCGGCCCAGGAACCCTCTGGAGCTGAAAGACATTTTTATAGCAGTGAAGACCACCAGGAAGTACCACAAGTCCAGATTGGATTTGCTGTTCCAGACCTGGGTGTCCAAAGCCAAAGAACAGGTAGGGAGGAACACACACGTAGGCATACACACACGTTTTGTCCACAGGGTAGATAATTTCCTTTGTCTTGTACTGTTACCAAGTCCTCCAGACAGAGCATGTTTCCAAAGTACACAAGGACACCTTTCTCTCTTTCTCTTTCTCGCTCTCTCTCTGAAAATATCATATAGAACATACTGTCTCATATCGAACATATCATTAAGCAATGAGGCACGAGGGGGTGTGGTATATGACCAATATACCATGGCTAAGGGATGTTCTTATGCACGGCGCATCGCAGAGTACCTGGATTCAGCCCTTAGCCGTGGTATATTGGCCATATACCCCAAACCTCCGAGGTGCCTTATTGCTCAGACCGTGGTATACGGTCTGATATACCATGGCTGTCAGCCATTCAGCATTCAGGGCTCGAACCACCCAGTTTATAATATAGAATATATCATATATATTCTCTCATCCATTTATATGCAGATGATACAGTCTTATACTCAGCTGGCCCCTCCCTGGATTTCTTGTTAAACGCTCTACAACAAAGCTTTCTTAGTGTCCAACAAGCTTTCTCTGCCCTTAACCTTGTCCTGAACACCTCCAAAACAAAGGCCATGTGGTTTGGTAAGAAGAATGCACCTTCCCACAGGTGTTATTACTACCTCTGAGGGTTTAGAGCTTGAGGTAGTCACCTCATACAAGCACTTGGGAGTATGGCTAGACGTTGCACTGTTTTTCTCTCAGCACATATCAAAGCTGCAGGATAAAGTTAAATCTAGATTTGGTTTCCTCTATCGTAATCGCTCCTCTTTCACCCCAACTGCCAAACTAACCCTGATTCAGATGACCAGATGACCATGCTAGATTGCGGAGACATAATTTATAGATCGGTAGGTAAGGGTGTTCTCGAGCGGCTAGATGTTCTTTACCGTTCGGCCATCAGATTTGCTACCAATGCTCCTTATAGGACACATCACTGCACTCTATACTCCTCTGTAAACTGGTCATCTCTGTATACCCGCAAGACCCATTGGTTGATGCTTATTTATAAAACCCTCTTGGGCCTCACTCCCCCCTATCTAAGATATCTACTGCAGCCCTCATCCTCCACATCCAATACCGGTTCTACCAGTCACATTCTGTTAAAGGTCCCGAAAGCACACACATCCCTGGGTCGCTCATCTTTTCAGTTCGCTGCAGCTCTCGACTGGAACGAGCTGCAACAAACACTCAAACTGGACAGTTTTATCTCATTCTCTTCATTCAAAGAACCAATCATGATCACTCTTACTGACAGTTGTGGCTGTATCATATACAGGTTGAAGTCGGGAGTTTACATACACCTTAGCCAAATACATTTAAAGTCAGTTTTTCACACTTCCTGACATTTAATCCTAGTAAAAATGTCCTGTTTTAGGTCAGTTAGGATCACCACTTTATTTTAAGAGTGTGACATGTCAGAATAATAGTAGAGAGAATGATTTATTTCAGCTTTTATTTCCTTCATCACATTCCCAGTGGGTCAGAAGTTTACATACACTCAATTATT
>NW_019942920.1:141151-151633 GCF_002910315.2 Salvelinus sp. IW2-2015 | reverse complement strand
TGCCTTTAAATTGTTTAACTTGAGTCTAACGTTTTGGGTAGCCTTCCACAAGCTTCCCACAATAAGTTGGGTGAATTTTGGCCCATTCCTCCTATAATATAGAACATATCATACAGAACACACTGTATCATATAGAACATACTGTATAATATAGAACATTTTTAGATCGTATCATATAGAACATACCTTATCATATATAACATCATATAGAACACATCATATAAAACATATCATATAGAATATACTGTATCATATAGAACATATCATGTAGAACAAATCATATAGAACATACATTATCATATTTAACATATCATATAGAACATACTGTATCATATAGAACATATCATATAGAACACATCATATAGAATAATGGTTCCCAAACATTCAACCTAGAGCTGCGTACCCCCTTTAGCACCAGGGTCAGCGCACTCTCAAATGTAGTTTTTTGCCATCATTGTAAGCCTGCCACACACACACTCTACGATACATTTATTAAACATAAGAATGAGTGTGAGTTTTTGTCACATCCCGGCTCGTGGCAAGTGACAAAGAGCTCTTATAGGACCAGGGCACAAATAATAATACAATAATAATCAATAATTTTGCTCTTTATTTAGCCATCTTACACACAAAACCTTATTTGTTCATCAAAAATTGTGAATAACTCACCACAGGTTAATGAGAAGGGTGTGCTTGAAAGGATGCACATAACTCTGCAATGTTGGGTTGTATTGGAGAGAGTCTGTCTTAAATCATTTTCCACACAGTCTGTGCCTGTATTTAGTTTTCATTCTAGTGAGGGCCGAGAATCCACTCTCACATAGGTACGTGGTTGCAAAGGGCACCAATGTCTTAACAGCGCGATTTGCCAAGGCAAGAAACCCTGAGTGCAGCCCTATCCAGAAATCTGGCAGTGGCTTCTGATTAAATTCAGTTTTCACAGAACCACTTGTTGCAATTTCGATTAGGCTCTCTTGTTCAGATATCGGTAAGTGGACTGGAGGCAGGGCATGAAAGGGATAACGAATCCAGTTGTTTGTGTCGTCCGTTTCGAGAAAGTACCAGCTTAGTTGCACACCCAGCTCACTCAGGTGCTTCACTATATCACATTTGTCATTGTCCGTAAGCTTGAGTTCATTTTCACACAAAATATCATACAATGATGGAAAGACCTGTGTGTTGTCCTTGTTAATGCAGACAGAAAAGAGCTCCAACTTCTTAATCATAGCCTCAATTTTGTCCCGCACATTGATTATAGTTGCGGAGAGTCCCTGTAATCTTAGATTCAGATCATTCAGGCGAGAAAAAACATCACCCAGAAAGGCCAGTCGTTTGAGAAACTCGTCATCATGCAAGCGGTCAGACAAGTGAAAATGATGGTCAGTAAAGAGAACTTTAAGCTTGTCTCTCAATTGAAAAAAGTGTGTCAGTACTTTGCCCCTTGATAAATCCTCGTAAGGATCGGACCCTGTTTTTCAATTTTGCCTAAGATGACATACCCAAATCTAACTGCCTGTAGCTCAGGCCCTGAAGCAAGGATATGCATATTCTTGGTACCATTTGAAAGGAAGCACTTTGACGTTTTTGGAAATGTGAAAGGAATGTAGGAGAATATAACACCTTAGATCTGGTAAAAGATAATACAAAGAAAGAACCAACCGTTTTTTGGTATTGTTTTTGTACCATCTTCTTTGAAATGCAAGAGAGAGGCCATAATGTATTATTCCAGCCCAGATGCAATTTAGATTTTGGCCACTAGATGGCAGCAGTGTATGTGCAAAGTTTTCGACTGATCCAATGAACCATTGCATTTCTGTTCAAAATGTTGTATCAAGACTGCCCAAATGTGCCTAATTTGTTTATGAATAACTTTTCATGTTCAAAATTGTGCACTCTCCTCAAACAATAGCAAGGTATTCTTTCACTGTAATAGCTACTGTAAATTGGACAGTGCAGTTAGATTAACAAGAATTTAAGCTTTCTGCCAATATCAGATATGTCTATGTCCTGGGAAATTTTCTTGTTACTTACAACCTCATGCTAATCGCATTAGCCTACGTTAGCTCAATCGTCCCGCAGGGGACCCACCGATCCTGAAGAATAACCAGCATTATAACCATTATAACCAGCGCACTTCTGTATGTTGTTAAAGTGTTACATGGTCGCTGCCTGTATCATTGCATAATACAGAAAATACACGAGTTCAGGGGCCTTGCTTTAACAAAGTTAACCATTTTCACTGTAGTGTCCAGAACATCTTTCAAGCTACCAGGCATTCCTTTGGCAGCAAGAGCCTCTCGGTGAATGCTGCAGTGTACCCAAGTGGCGTCGGGAGCAACTGCTTGCACGCGCTTTACCACTCCACAATATCTTCCTGTCATCGCTTTTGCGCCATCAGTACAGTACAACACATCTTGACCACCAAAGTCAAGATGTCACAAAGCTGTCCAGTACTTAAAAAATATCCTCTCATGTTGTCCTGGTTTACAGTGGTTTACAGTGTCTTCCTTAATTGACCCCCCCATAAACATAACGGATATATACCAGGAGCTGTGCCTGGCCCGCCACGTCTGTTGACTCATCCTGCTGTACCGCTTATAATTCACTGGCTTGTATGCGAAGCAGTAATTGTTTCAAAACATCTCCTGCCATGTCACTGATGCTTTGTGAAACAGTGTTGTTTTGTCTGTATAGATTTTTTTTGCCTTTTCCCCCAGCATTGTCCCAGCCATATCTGCGGCAGCAGGAAGAATTAAGTCCTCCACAATAGTATGGGGCTTGCCTGTCCTAGCCACTTGGTAACTCACCATAAAAGAGGCTTCTAGCCCCTTCTTATTAATGGTATCTGTTGCTTTTATACGTCTTACTACTTGAAAGTCATCTTTATTCTCGCTCAAAAAACTCCCGTGGCGTATTTTTCAAATTGTCATGTTTCTAAATGTCTGCGCAAGAGTGAAGGTTTCCCGTGAGAGAGTAACGGTTAATGTGATTGGATGTTAATTGTTTGACCAGGCTACCTGTATTTGACATTGTGTTGTTATTTCGCTAAACACTGGATGGTTTAATTTTTGGCAGTGAAACAAGGCTACTCAGGCGAGAAAAAAACCTGTACGTATAGCCCCGTTGGAAAGTATCAATGTACTGTTTGAAAATGTGAAGATTTGTATTTTATTTTTTACAAAGTTTGTGTATCACATTTTTATTTGGCGTACCCCCGACGGTATTGCGTGTACCCCCTAGTTTAGGAATACCTCATATAGAACATATCATTTAGAACACATAATTTACAACATACTGTATCATATAGAACACATCATTTAGAACATACTATAGCATATAGAACATACTGTATCATATAGAACACATAATTTAGAACATACTGTACCTATAGGAACATACTGTTACATATAGAAATATCGTATCATATAGAAACATCATATTTAGAACATACTGTATTAATATAGAACATAACATATAGAACATACTGATATATAGAAGCATCATATAGAACATACTGATCATATAGAACATATCATTATAGAACTGATTATAAAAACATACTGTATTAAAAAGAATATACTGTATCATATAGAACACATAATTTAGAACATACGTATCTATAGAACATACTGTATCAATATAGAACAATCATATAGACATACTGTATCATATAGAACATACTGTAGCATATGAACATATCATATAGAACATGCTTATCATATTAACATGATCATATAGACAACTCGCATCATATAGAACATATCATATAGATCAATTGTATCAATATATACATACTGTATCATATGAGAACACAGTCATAGAATATATTTAACAGAACATACTGTATTAATAGAAATACTGTATCATATAGAACAATATTTATATAGAACAGCTTATCATATAGAACATGCTCTGATTATATAGAATCACATATAATATAGAACATACTGTATCATATAGAAATATCATATAGAACATAACTGTAGTCATATTATAGAACATACTGTATCAGATGGATCATAGTCATATAGAACAAACTGTATCATACTATGAACATATGTATATAATAGTAAGGCAAAGAAAATACTTATATTAAAGACATAATAGAACATACTGCTATTAATATATAATTTCATATATAGAAATACTGTATCATATACGAAGCAATCATATAGAACATATGTATCATATAAGGAACATACTATCTATCGAAATACTGTATCATAGAACATACATATAATACATACTGTACATGATCATAAACATATCATATAGCACATAACTGTAAAATCAAAGAGAACATACTTTATCTATAGAACATCATCTTACATATAGAACATACTGTATATATAGAACATAACTGTATCAAATAGCACATATGAACATACTGTATCATATAGAACATACTGTGTATTATATAGAACACAATTAGACATACTGATATCATATAGAAATATGTTAACTATAGACAAACTGTATATATAGAATTATCATAATAGTAGTTATTTTTGTTTGGTATACATTTTAAGTGAAAAATATGAGTCAGCGTAATTCTGTTGACATGGACTTGCCCATTGCAAGGAGTCATCAGCTCATGTGGTTCAGAATGAAATAAGCGCGTCAAGGAGCATAGAGGCCATTTGGAATCTGTTCTATGAACTCTTCTAGCAAACCACAATGATGTGTATAGAAGGACATAACGATGTTGGAGTAGACATAGTAGAGATGGTATAGAAGGACAGAACAGAGAGTGGAGTAGACAGTAGTAGAGATGGTATAGAGGACAGAACAGATGTTGGAGTAGACGGTAGTAGAGGTGTATAGAAGGCCAGAACAGATGTTGGAGAGACAGTAGGTAGAGATAGGTCATAGAAGGACAGAACAGATGTTGGAGTAGACCAGTAGTAGAGATGGTAGTAGAAGACAGAACAGATGTTGGAGTAGACGGTAGTAGAGGTGGTATAAAGGACAGAACAGATGTTGGAGTAGACAGTGTAGAGAGTGGAACAGAAGGACAGAACAGATGTTTGAGTAAGATGGTAGTAGAGAGGCATAACGGATGTTGGAGTAGACAGTAGTAGGTGGAACAGAAGGACAGCAACAGATGTCTTGAGTAGGAATGGTATAGAAGGACAGACCAGATGTTGGAGTAGACAGTAGTGAGAGATGGTAATAGAAGGACGCTAACAGATGTTGGAGTAGAACAGTAGTCTAGAGGTGACAGAGGACGAACAGATGTCTGAGTGAGAGGATGGTAGGAAGGACAGAACAGATGTCTGAGTAGAGATGGTATAGAAGGAAGATGTTTCTACTGAACAGTGGCTCAGTGGCCATAGGGATCTGAATGGGTGGTGTTTGTGTGTTGTGGTGTGTGTGTGGTGTGTGTGTGTTGTGTGTGTGTGTGTGTGTGTGTGGTGTGTGTGTGTGTGTGTGTGGTGGTTTGTTGTGTGTGTGTGTGTGTGTTGTGTGTTGTGTGTGTGTGTGTGTGTGTGTGTGTGTGTGTGTGGAACCATGGCTGGCAGGGGATATGGAAAGGTTAAGCACATGACAGCTTGTGTATGTGTAGGAATGGTGGAAAGGCATGGCAGCTGCTGGTTGTATGCCCTGGGTGTGTCTCAGTAGGATTGGGAAGCGCGTGTGTGGTGGTAGACCCTGGGTTCCCAGAGGGAGGAAGTTCCTGAGCAACTAGAGGAGAGCAGGAGACGTGAGTAGGAGGAACACACTGCTGTGTTTGTTCTCTCACTCTACAGGAATCTGCCCCCCTCCTCCTCCTCCACCACCCCCACCTCCCCTTTAGATGGCAGGGGTGCATTGGGAATCTGTGGGAGAAGGGTTGGGTGGGTGAACTGGGAAGGAAGGGGGAGAGGGTGCTGGGCGGGTTGGGGAGAGGGGACATGTCTTTAGGTAAAGGGGTTGGGATAGGGGCAGGAAGAATGAGCGGGTGGCTGGGGGTCAGGAGAAATGTGTTTAGTGGATAAGTCAGGGTGAATAGCGAGGGGGGGAGAATTCTCTGGTGTAATCCATCTCCAAACACAGGAGCTCCCCATCTGTTCTGTCCTTCTATACCATCTCTACTACTGTCTACTCCAACATCTGTTCTGTCCTTCTATACCATCTCTACTACCGTCTACTCCAACATCTGTTCTGTCCTTCTATACCATCTCTACTACTGTCTACTCCAACATCTGTTKTGTCCTTCTATACCATCTCTACTACTGTCTACTCCAACATCTGTTCTGTCCTTCTATACCACCTCTACTACCGTCTACCCAGGGATCTATAGGAGGCTGTAGAATATATTATATATCAGCGGTCCCCACCCAGGGATCTATAGGAGGCTGTAGAATATATTATATATCAGCGGTCCGCACCCAGGGATCTATAGGAGGCTGTAGAATATATTATATATCAGCGGTCCCCACCCAGGGATCTATAGGAGGCTGTAGAATATATTATATATCAGTGGTCCCCACCCAGGGATCTATAGGAGGCTGCATAAAATGACCTGGCCTCCACAATCACCCGACCTAAACCCAATTGAGATGGTTTGGGATGAGTTGGACCGCAGAGTGGAGGAAAAGCAGCCAACAAGTGCTCGGCATATGTGGGAACTCCTTGTTGGAAAAGCATTCCAGGTAAAGCTGGTTGAGAGAATGCCAAGAGTGCAAAGCTGTCATCAAGGCAAAGGGTGGCTACTTTGAAGAATCTCAAATATAAAATATATTTTGATTTGTTTAACACATTTTTGGTTACTATATTATTCCAATATGTGTTATTTCGTAGTTTTGATGTCTTCACTATTATTCTACAATGTAGAAAATAGTACAAATTAAGAAAAACCCTTGAATGAGTAGGTGTGTCCAAACATTTGACTGGTACTGTATCAAATTGTATTTGTCACATGCGCCGAATACAACAGGAATACAACTGTGAAGTGCTTACTTACAAGCCCTTATCCAACAGTGCAGTTCAAGAAATAGAGTTAAGAACATATTTACTAAATACAATAGAAGTAACACGGTAGAATTACATAACAATAACGAGGCTATATACAGGGGGCCCGGTACCGAGTAAATGTGCAGGGGTGCAGGTTAGTCAAGGTCATTTGTACATGTAGGTTGCATAGGTGTGTATATCAACAGGCTAAAGAGCACAGCTGGGGAGAACTGTGTCATGGGGTGGAACCAGAACTGTGTCATGGGGTAGAACCGGAACTGTGTCATGGGGTAGAACCAAAACTGTGTCATGGGGTAGAACCAGAACTGTGTCATGGGGTAGATCCTGAACTGTGTCATGGGGTACGATCCTGAACTGTGTCATGGGTAGAACAAAGAACTGGTGTCATGGGTAGAACCAAGAACTGTGTCATGGGGTAGAACCAGGAACTGTGTCATGGGGTAGAACAGAACTGCGTCATGGGTAGAACCAGAACTGTGTCATGGGGTAGAACCAGAACTGTGTCATGGGGTAGAACCAGAACCTGTGTCACGGGGTAGAACTAGAACTGTGTCATGGGGTAGAACCAGAACTGTGTCATGGGTAGAACAAGAACTGTGTCATGGGGTAGAACCAGAACTGTGTCATGGGGTAGATCCTGAACTGTGTCATGGGGTAGATCCAGAACTGCGTCATGGGGTAGAACAGAACTGCGTATGGGTAGAACCAGAACTGGTCATGGGGTAGAACCAGAGACTGCGTCATGGGGTAGATCCCGAACTGCTGGTCATTGGGTAGAACCAGAAACTGTGTCATGGGGTAGAACCAGAACTGTGTCATGGGTAGAACCAGAACTGTGTCATGGGGTTAGAACCAGAACTGTGTCATGGGGTGACCAGAATGTTCAGGTAGACCTAGACCTGTGTCATGGGGTAGAACCTGAAACTGTGTCATGGGGTAGATCCGAACTGTGTCATGGGTAGACCTGAACTGTGTCATGGGGTAGAACCAGAAACTGTGTCATGGGGTAGATCCAGAACTGTGTCATGGGGTAGATCCAGACTGTGTCAGGGGTAGAACCAGAACTGTGTCATGGGGTAAGAACCAGAACTGTGTCATGGGGTAGAACCAGAACTGTGTCAATGGGTAGAACCAGAACTGTGTCATGGGTAGAACCAGAAACTGTGTCATGGGGTAAACACAGAACTGTGTCATGGGGTAGATCCTGAACTGTGTCATTGGGTAGATCCTGAACTGTGTCTTGGATAGAACCAAACTGTGTCATGGGGTAGAACCAGAACTGTGTCATGGGGTAGAACCAGAACTGTGTCATGGGGTAGAACCAGAACTGTGTCATGGGGTAGATCCTGAAATGTGTCATGGGGTAGAACAGAACTGTGTCATGGGGTAGAACCAGAACTGTGTCATGGGGTAGATCCAGACTGTGTATGGGGTAGATCCTGAACTGTGTCATGGGGTAGATCCTGAACAGAACTGTGTCATGGGGTAGATTCCAGAACTGTGTCATGGGGTAGAACCTGAACTGTGTCAGTGGGGTAGAACCTGAACTGTGTCATGGGGTAGAACCAGAACTGTGTCATGGGGTAGAATCCTGAACTGTGTCATGGGGTAGATCCTGAACTGTGTCATTGGGTAGAACCAGAACTGTGTCATGGGTAGAACCAGAAACTGTGTCATGGGGTAGAACCAAGAACTGTGTCATGGGGTAGATCCTGAACTGTGTCATGGGGTAGATCCTGAGAGACTGGTCATGGGGTAATCCAGAACTGTCCATGGGGTAGACCCTGAAACTGTGTCATGGGTAGAACCAGAACTGTGTCATGGGGTAGATCCTGAACTGTGTCATGGGGTAGAACCAGAACTGTGTCATGAGGTAGAACAGAACTGTGTCATGGGGTAAACCAGAACTGTGTCATGGGGTAGATCCTGAACTGTATCATGGGGTAGACCGAACTGTGTCATGGGTAGAAACCAGAACTGTGTCATGGGGTAGAACCAGAACTGTGTCATGGGGTAGATCCAGAACTGTGTCATGGGGTAGATCCACCAGAACTGTGTCATGGGGTAGATCCAGAACTGTGTCATGGGGTAGAACCAGAACTGTGTCATGGGTAAAGATCCTGAATGTGTATGGGTTAGAACAGAACTGTGTCATGGGGTAGAACCAGACTGTGTCATGGGGTAGAACCATGAACTGTGTCATGGGGTAGACCAGACTGTGTCATGGGGTAGATCCTGAACTGTGTCATGGGGTAGAACCAAACTGTGTCATGGGTAGAACCAGAACTGTGTCATGGGGTAGAACCAGAACTGTGTCATGGGGTAAGATCCTGAACTGTGTCATGGGGTAGAACCAGATGTGTCATGGGGTAGAACCAGAACTGTGTCATCGGGGTAGAACCAGAACTGTGTCATGGGGTAGAAAACCAGAACTGTGTCATGGGGTAGAAACCAGAACTGTGTCATGGGGTAGAACCAGAACTGTGTCATGGGGTAGACTGAACTGTGTCATGGGGTAGAACCAACTGGTCATGGGGTAGAACCAGAACTGGTCATGGGTAGACCAGAACTGGTCATGGGGTAGATCCTGAACTGTGTCATGGGTAGAACAGAACTGTGTCATGGGGTAGACCAGAACTGTGTCATGGGTAGAACCAGAAACTGTTGTCATGGGGTAGAACCAAACTGTGTCATGGTAGAACCAGAACTGTGTCATGGGGTAGATCCTGAACTGTGTCATGGGGTAGAACCAGAACTGTGTCATGGGGTAGATCCGAACTGTCCATGGGGTAGACCAGAACTGTGTCATGGGTAGAACCAGAACTGTGTCATGGGGTAGATCCAGAACTGTGTCATGGGGTAGATCCAGAACTGTGTCCATGGGGTAGAACCAGAACTGTGTCATGGGGTAGAACCAGAACTGTGTCATGGGTAGAACCAGAACTGTGTCATGGGTTAGAACCAGAACTGTGTCATGGGGTAAGAACAGAACTGTGTCATGGGTAGACCAGAACTGTGTCATGGGGGTAGATCCTGAACTGTGTCATGGGTAGATCCTGAATGTGTGTCTGGGTAGAACCAGAACTGTGTCATGGGGTAGAACCAGAACTGTGTCATGGGGTAGAACCTGAACTGTGTCATGGGGTAGATCCTGAACTGTTGTCATGGGTAGAACCTGAAATGTGTCATGGGGTAGAACCAGAACTGTGTCATGGGTAGAACCAGAACTGTGTCATGGGGTAGACCAGAACTGTGTCATGGGGTAGATCCTGAACTGTGTCATGGGGTAGATCCTGAACCAGAACTGTGTCATGGGTAGATCCAGAACTGTGTCATGGGGTAGAACCTGAACTGTGTCGTGGGTAGAAACCTTGAACTGTGTCATGGGGTAAACCAGAACTGTGTCATGGGGTAGATCCTGAACTGTGTCATGGGGTAGATCTGAACTGTGTCATTGGGTAGAACCGAACTGTGTCATTGGGTAGAACCCAGAAACCTGGTGTCATGGGGGTAACCAGAAACTAG
>NW_019942920.1:96649-139171 GCF_002910315.2 Salvelinus sp. IW2-2015 | reverse complement strand
CTCCTCCGTTGTTTGTGGTTGAGAGAGATCCAGGAACTGGCTGTCATGGTAGACAGAACTGTGTCATGGGTGACCAGAACTGTGTCATGGGGTAGAACCAGGAAACTGTGTCATGGGGTAGAACAAGAACTGTCATGGGGTAGAACCAGAACTGTGTCATGGGTAGAAACCAGAACTGTGTCATGGGTAGAACCAGAACTGTGTCAATGGGGTAGAACCAGAACGGTGTCATGGGGTAGACCAACTGTGTCATGGGTAGATCCTACTGGCTTGGTAGAACCAGAAACTGTGTCATGGGTGTAGAACCAGAACTGTGTCATGGTAAGAACCAGAACTGTGTCATGGGGTAGAACCAGAACTGTGTCATGGGGTAGATCCTGAAATGTGTCATGGTGGTAGAACCAGAACTGTGTCATGGGTAGAACCAGAAACTGTGTCAGGGGTAGAACCAGAAACTGGTCATGGGTAGATCCCTGAACTGTGTCATGGGGTAGATCCTGAACCAGAACTGTGTCATGGGGTAGATCCAGAACTGTGTCATGGGTAGACCGAATGTGTCGTGGGGTAGAACCTAGAACTGTGTCATGGGGTAGAACCAGAACTTGTGTCATGGGGTAGATCCTGAACTGTGTCATGGGGTAGATCCGAAACTGTGTCATTGGGTAGAACAGAACTGTCATGGGTAGAACCAGAACTGTGTCATGGGGTAGAACCAGAACTGTGTCGATGGGGTAGATCCTGAACTGTGTCATGGGAGATCCTGACCAGAACTGTGTCATGGGGTAGATCCAGAACTGTCGTTCATGGGTAGACCTGAGAACTGTGTCATGGGGTTAGAACCAGAAACTGTGTCATGGGGTAGAATCCTGAACTGTGTCATGGGGTAGAACCAGAACTGTGTCATTGGGTAAACCAGAACTGTGTCATGGGGTAGAACCAGAACTGTGTCAATGGGGTAGAACCGAACTGTAGTCATGGGGTAGATCCTGAACTGTGTCATTGGTGAACCAGAAACTGTGTCATGGGGTAGAACCAAACTGTGTCAGGGGTAGAACCAGAACTGTGTCATGGGGTGACCTGAACCAGAACTGTGTCATGGGGTAGATCCAGAACTGTGTCATGGGGTAGAAACCTGAACTGTGTCATGGGGTGACCTGAATGTGTATGGGGTAGAACCAGAACTGTGCATGGGGTAGAACCAGACTGTGTCTGGGGTAGACCTGACTGTGTCATGGGTAGATCCTGAACTGTGTCATGGGGTAGATCCTGAACTGTGTCATGGGGTAGAAACCAGAACTGGTGTCATGGGGTAAAACCAGAACTGTGTCATGGGGTAACCAGAACTGTGTCATGGGGGTAGATTCCTGAACTGTGTCATTGGGTAGAACCAGAACTGTGTCATGGGGTAGAACCAGAACTGTGTCACGGGGGTAGAAACCAGAACTGTGTCATGGGGTAGAAATCCAGAAACTGTGTCATGGGTAGAACCAGAACTGTGGTCATGGGGTAGAAACCAGAACTGTGTCATGGGTAGATCCTGAACTGTGTCATGGGGTAGATCCAGAACTGCGTCATGGGGTAGAACAAAACGGCTGTCATGGGTAGAACCAGAACTGCGTCATGGGGTAGATCCCGAACTGCGTCATTGGGTAGAACCAGAACTGTGTCATGGGGGGTAAACCAGAACTGTGTCATGGGGTAGAACCAGAACTGTGTCATGGGTAGAACCAGAACTGTGTCATGGGGTAGAACCAGAACTGTGTCATGGGTAGATCCTGAACTGTGTCATGGGGTAGAACCAGAACTGTGTCATGGGTAGATCCTGAACTGTGCCATGGGGTAGAACCAGAAACTGTGTCATGGGGTAGAACCAGAACTGTGTCATGGGGTAGATCCAGAACTGTGTCATGGGGTAGATCCAGAACTGTGTCATGGGGTAGAACCAGAACTGTGTCATGGGGTAGAACCGAACTGTGTCATGGGTAGAACCAGAACTGTGTCATGGGTAGAACCAGAACTGTGTCATGGGGTAGAACCAGAACTGTGTCATGGGGTGAACAAACTGTGTCATGGGTAGATCCTGAACTGTGTCATTGGGTAGATCCTGAACTGTGTCATTGGATAGAACCAGAACTGTGTCATGGGGTAGAACCAGAACTGTGTCATGGGTAGAACCAGAACTGTGTCATGGGTAGAACCAGAACTGTGTCATGGGGTAGATCCTGAAATGTGTCATGGGGTAGAACCAGAACTGTGGCATGGGGTAGAACCAGAACTGTGTCATGGGTAGATCCAGAACTGTGTCATGGGGTAGATCCTGAACTGTGTCATGGGGTAACCTGAACCAGAACTGTGTCATGGGGTAGATCCAGAACTGTGTCATGGGGTAGAACCTGAACTGTGTCGTGGGGTAGAACCTGAACTGTGTCATGGGGTAGAACCAGAACTGTGTCATGGTAGATCCTGAACTTGGTCATGGGGTAGATCCTGAACTGTGTCATTGGGTAGAACCAGAACTGTGTCATTGGGTAGAACCAGAACTGTGTCATGTGGTAGAACCAGAACTGTGTCATGGGTAGATCCTGAACTGTGTCATGGGGTAGATCCTGACCCAGAACTGTGTCATGGGTAGATCCAGAACTGTCTCATGGGGTAGACCTGAACTGTGTCATGGGTAGAACCAGAACTGTGTCATGGGGAGATCCTGAACTGTGTCATGGGTAGAACCAGAACTGTGTCATGAGGTAGAACCAGAACTGTGTCATGGGGTAGAACAGAACTTGTCATGGGTAGATCCTGAACTGTATCATGGGGTAGATCCTGAACTGTGTCATTGGGTAGAACCAGAACTGTGTCATGGGGTAGAACCAGAACTGTGTCAGGGGTAGATCCAGAACTGTGTCATGGGGTAGATCCTGAACCAGAACTGTGTCATGGGGTAGATCCAGAAACTGTGTCATGGGTAGAACCTGAACTGTGTCATGGGGTAGATCCTGAATTGTGTAATGGGGTAGAACCAGAACTGTGTCATGGGTAGAACCAGGACTGTGTCATGGGTAGAACCTGGAACTGTTGTCATGGGTAGATCCTGAACTGTGTCATGGGGTAGATCCTGAACTGTGTCATGGGGTAGAACCAGAACTGTGTCATGGGGTAGAACCAGAACTGTGTCATGGGGTACTGAACCAGAACTGTGTCATGGGGTAGATCCAGAACTGTGTCATGGGGTAGAACCTGAACTGTGTCGTGGGGTAGAACCTGAACTGTGTCATGGGGTAAAACCAGAACTGTGTCATGGGGTAGAACCTGAACTGTGTCATGGGGTAAAACCAGAACTGTGTCATGGGGTAGATCCTGAACTGTGCCATGGGGTAGATCCTGACTTTTTCCCCTAATGAAAGATTCCCATGTGTTAAATAGTGTGTATAGTTGTGTTTGAAGTTGGAATGGGTTCCCATTTGTCAGTTCTGATTAACTTAAAGAGAAAGGAGTGAAGGGCTACTTTATACTATTTCCATAGCCAACATGTTACATTAAAACACACTTTCACACTTATGGTTATTTCACACCCAGAATACTTTAAACACACTGCATCTTGAAATGCACATAAAGTACTCTGCTTCACACCTATGCTACCTTTTTATGCCAGCACACCTTTGCACTGCTTGAGTAAACAGCAGGGGTGTTAGCACAGCCACTGAAGTTTAGGGACCAACCAGAAACCGATGTGCGTCCCAAATAGCACTGTATAGACCCTGATGTACTACATGTGCGCTATATAGGGAATAGGGTACCATTTGAGTCAGAGAGAGAATGTGACTGTGGTTAATATCACCGGTCTGTTCTGAGCCTATAAAACAGATCAGCAGTGAGGCCCTACAACACATCGAGCTACAGTGTTCAGCTGCACATTAACAGGACCAAACACACTGGACCAATTTGCTCAGTAACTAACGTCACAGATGTTGGACCACCGTCTCTAACCAGCTCCTTTTGTGTTGACATATAAAGATCCTACCTCCCAGGCTGCTCCAGCWGTGTGTCCCAAATGGCACCCTATTCCCTTTATAGTGCACTACTTTTGACCAGGGCCATTGGGATGCCATTTGGGACAGCACAGAAGATGACTGTTCAAAGACTGCATTGTGCTGAAGGCCCACTGTTTGTCTACTGTCTACTAACCACCTGCACAACTATTGACTAAAAGTATTGTTGTCCAAGTGTGACAACCTACCTACCATTTTAACTGTTGGCTCAGACTGGTGTAGCTCTCATAGGCTTTAGGTCAACAAGATTGAGCCACTCAACAGACAATTTTAGGAGCATCCGTTAAGAGCAGCAGCTGGGTAGTTCTACAAATGTGTAGATCATGTGGATGTCAGGCTCTTCAGTTGTTTTACTGTTTGGAAACCCAGATGGTTTGAAGAGTAGTGGGATCTATAGAGGGACAGGGCTCTGATTGGTGTCTGAGTCCGATGGAATGGAGCTTTCAAACAGTCAGTCTGGCTCATGCAGGGTTTATGGAGTAGTATGAAGTTGCTACAAGACACTGATCTAAGGTCTGTTTTGTGTTTCTCCTCACTAATGGTTACGGTTAGGATTTATGGTGGGTAAGCTGGTCCTAGATCTGTGACTATGGGCAATATCTACCTAGAGCGTTTAAAGGATGCCTGCTGGGTTTATTTGGGCCTGTTAAAACCCTATGAGAGAGCAGCCATTTCTCTTCAGCCCCTATCTTGCTGAGTGAACACAATCTCAAGGCTAACCTTCTCTCTGTATAAGTGGGAGGGTTTCTCTGAAGAAATAAGAGAAATGGAACCACACTGAGTCACAGCTTTACTCTCTGGGTCTTTCAAATGTGGAAACTTTTTCTAGGAATCCTTCTACAGTGTTCATAATAAAGTTGGTGGAAAAGGACTTGAGGGAAGGATGAAAGTTACTGTAGAATGAAGGGATTGGAAGCTTTCACCTACACGGTGAAAGCCATCGTTGAGGCGAGCAGGGTAACGGAGAGAGAGAGAGAAAGCCATGGTTGAGGCGAGCAGGGTAAAGGAGAGAGAGAGAGAAAGCCATGGTTGAGGCGAGCAGGGTAAAGGAGAAAGAGAGAGAGAAAGCCATGGTTGAGGCGAGCAGGGTAAAGGAGAGAGAGAGAGAAAGCCATGGTTGAGGCGAGCAGGGTAAAGGAGAGAGAAAAAGCCATGGTTGAGGCGAGCAGGGTAAAGGAGAGAGAGAAAGCCATGGTTGAGGCGAGCAGGGTAAAGGAGAGAGAGAAAGCCATGGTTGAGGCGAGCAGGGTAAAGGAGAGAGAGAAAGGGGCCAGTGTTGTCTGACTTAGAATAGTCTGGTTATTGTTTGAATCAGCAGGTCTAGGATATGGTTGTGCAAGCCACATTTCTCTTCTCTCTCCCCCTCTCCTCTCTCTCTCTAAAAGGTTGCCATTTCAAGTGTTCTATTATCAGCTATGTACAGTGTTTTCGCAATGTGCAAATAGTTGTAGTACGAATTGTGGGGGAAGATAAACAGATAGATATTGACGGTATTTACAGTGTTGTTTGTGCTCCAGTAGTTGCCCTTTCCTCATTGCAACAGGCCACAAATCGTGCTGCTGTGATTGCACATTGCGGTATTTCATTAAACAGATATGGGAATTTTTCAGTGTTTGATTTGTTTTCAAATTCTTTGTGGATCTGTGGGAAGTGTGTCTCTAATGTGGTCATACATTTGGTAGGAGGTCAGGAAGTGCAGCTCAGTTTCCACCTCATTTTATGGACAGTGGGCACATATCCTGTCTTCTCTTGAGAGCCAGGTCTGCCTTCGACCTCTCTCAAGAGCAAGGCTATGCTCACTGAGTCTGTACATAGTCAAGGATTTCTTTAAGTGTGTGTCAGTCACGGTGGTCAGGTATTCTGCCACTGTGTACTGTCTGTTTAGGGCCAAATAGCATTCTAGTTTGCTCTGTTCTTTTAGTTGACCCTTTCCAGGTTGTCAAATAGCTGTATTTTGTTTTCTCATGATTTGGTTGGGTGTAATTGTGTTGCTGTCCTGGGGCTCTGTGGGGTGTGTTAGTGAACAGAGCCCCAGGACCAGCTTGCTGAGGGGACTCCAGGTTCATATATTATAATTCCCCTTGCTGAGGGGACTCCAGGTTCATCTCTCTGTAGGTGATGGCTTTGTTATGGAAGGTTTGGGAATTGCTTCCTTCTAGGTGGTTGTAGAATTGAACGACTCTTTTCTGTATTTTGATAACAAGTGGGTATAGTCCTAATTCTGCACTGCATGCATTTGGGGTTTTGCGCTGTACACAAAGTATATTTTTGTATATTCTGCATGTAGAGTCTCAATTGGGTGTTTGTCCTATTTTGTGAATTCTTGGTTGGTGAGCGGACCCCAGACCTCACAACCATAAAGGGCAATGGGTTCTATAACTGATTGAAGTAATTTTTTGCCAGTTCCTAATTGGGATGTCGAGTTTTATGTTCCTTGTGATGGCATAGAAGGCCCTTCTTGCCTCGTCTCTTAGATCGTTCACAGCCTTGTGGAAGTTACCTGTGGTGTTGAGGTAGGTATTATTATTTGTGTGCTCTAGGGCAACGGTGTCTAGATATAATTTGTATTTGTTATCCTGGCCACTGGACCTTTTTTGGAACCATTATTTTTGTCTTAGTGAGATTTGTCTGACAGAATCTATGCAGAAGATCTAGGTGCTGCTGTAGGCCCTCCTTGGTTGGGGACAGAAGCACTAGATCATCTGCAAACAGTAGATGTGATTTCCGAGTCCAGTAGGGTGAGGCCAGATGCTGAAGACTGTTCTAGTGCAACTTGCCAATTCGTTGATATACACTGAGTGTACAAAACATGACATAGACTGAGCAGGTGAATCCAGGTGAAAGCTATGATCCCTTATTGAGGTCAGTGTAAATGAAGGGGAAGAGACAGGTTATTGAAGGATTTTTAAGCCTTGAGACAATTGAGACATGGATTGTGTATGTGTGCTATTTTGAATGGGCAAGACAAAATATTTAAGTGCCTTTGAATGGGGTATGGTAGTAGGTGCCAGGCGCACTGGTTTGAATGTGTCAAGAACTGCAACGCTGCTGGGTTTTTGACGCTCAACAGTTTCCTGTGTGTACCAAGAATGGTCCACCACCCAAAAGACATCCAGCCACCTTGACACAACTGTAGGAAGCATTGTAGTCATCATGGGCCAGCATCCCTGTGGAACGCTTTGAACACCTTGTAGTCATCATGGGCCAGCATCCCTGTGGAACGCTTTGAACACATTGTAGTCATCATGGGCCAGCATCCCTGTGGAACGCTTTGAACACCTTGTAGTCATCATGGGCCAGCATCCCTGTGGAACGCCTTCGACACCTTGAAGAGTCCATGCTCCGATGAATTGAGGCTGTTCTGAGGGCAAAAGGGGGAGCAACTCAATATTATGAAGGTGTTCCTAATGTTTTGTACACTTAGTGTATATGTTGAAGAGGGTGGGGCTCAAGCTGCGTCTGTCTCACCCCCTGTGTTTATTGCCATTTTAACTGCTCACTTGTTGTTTGTGTCAATTTGTATAGCAGACCCTCATGCCAAATGGAGTCAACTTTTTTTTATCAACAAACCATGAGAAGTCTTTGCTTTTGTTTGTTAGTCAATAAGGGTGTGCAGGGTGTATACGTGGTCTGTCGTACGGTGTGAGGTTGGCCATGTGTTTGGATTGGAACAGTGAGGAGCCAATATGAGGAAGATGTGTTTTTTATTAGCAAACGTGAAGATAAGCCGGTGACTGTACAAGTATTTACAAAAACAAATAAACAGGACGATGAACAAAAAGTAGGCCTAATCAACTCAAAAGAAAACCCAACTCAATAATTACATTGGATGAGCTACAGGACAAAATACAAACTCTCCAACCCAAAAATGCCTGTGGTGTTGATGGTAACCTAAATTAAATAGGAAAATATACAGAGCACAAATTCCAAACAAAAGCTGAGACAAATTACATCCCAATAATGACAGTGCTGTTGATACAGATTCCAATCTCGGAATAATCCTTTGCAGTATCATCAACAGCAGACTCCAACATTTCCTCATTGGGGTGACCAGACCTTGGTTCAAATATTGGGGAAGATGCCAGAGCTGAGGATAATGTTGAAGAGTTTAAGAATAGCCAATTTGAATTTGTGGTCTCTATATTTTCTCATTTTGTTTAGGTTACCATCAACACCACAGGACTTTTGGGGTTGGAGGGTTTGTATTTTGTCCTGTAGCTCATTCAATGTAACTAGAGAATCCAGTTTGTTTTCGTAGTCTTTAATAACTGATTCTAAGTATAGTAAATGATCATTTATATGCTTTTGTTCTTGGTTCTTTGTTATGTGGCTGAAAGAGTTGGAGAAGAGGTTTATCCGTACATCTCCATTTTGGATAGGTTGCTCTTCGTAGTTTTTTTTCTTCACAGGAGTGATTTGATTCTATGGATTCTTCAGTCACATTGAGCTGTTATCTGTCATGCTGTTCCTTCTTTTTTCTTAGTGTATTTCTGGACTGTTCTAGTGCTTCACCAATAGTGAAGGACTAAGCTATGTTTTTCTGGATAGTTGGTTTGATAGTTTTCAAAAAAAATTGTTTGATGCATTCTTCATCAAACCATTTTTAATTGTTGTTAGTTTTCTTAGGTTTTCTGCTTGAATATGTAAATGTGATATGTTAGCTGATAGGTCAAATATACTGTTCAGGCTTCCTACTGCTAAGTTTACTCCTTCACTATAGCAGGGAAACATTTTGTCCAGGAAGTTGTCTAGGAGGGATTGGATTTGTTGTTGGCCAATCGTTTTTCGGTAGGTTGTGATTTTGCTGTGGTCTGATAGGTGTGTCAGTTGGCTGACCGTGAACGCTCTGAGACTCTGGGTTGAGGTCAGTGATAAAGTAGTCTCCAGCACTACTGCCAAAAGATGAGCTATAGTCTGGTGTACCTACTGTATGAGTCCTATTGAAGCCTACCATTGACTATGTACAGACCCAGCGTGCGACAGCTGCTGGAATTGTGACCCTCATTTTAGCATCGTATGAAATTACAGTAGGCTACCGGTAGCCTGTATCAATTACGCTTTTCAGACATAATGGAATGTGGCCCCTTGAAAGCGCCTCGGCTACGGCATGTTTGTTTGTCTGTCTGTTAGGGTAGGCTACACTACGTTTCTTTTAAAATGCCAACACAAAACCTTCTCTCGTGATATTAACTGACATTTTACTTGTCTGTAAAGAACTTCTGAAGCAGGACTTAAGTCCATCACTAGGCAACCAGAACTGTCAATCAAAATATCTTGAGCTGACCACTCTCCTAAAAAAACATAGGCAGGGCAATTCAAGCATAGCCAATGTGCAGTGATAATGGGCCTATAGCCTACTGCACAAACCTCATTGCTACAGAACTTTTTTAATTGGTTAATGTTACATAGGCTTATGTTTTTTTTAAGTCATGTAAAAAAAAAATCTGAGTGGTTGATCTCGGCTTGCATGTTTTGGCTCTCTTCCTGGGGCTGCTCATCTGTGGGGCTGTTTGAGGAGTGGGTGTGATCCGACTCGCTCGGGATGGTGGGTTCGTCACCACAATTGAGCTTCTCCTGCTGTTCTCTGTCTTTGATCCTGTGAAAGTCCTGCTGAAACGGTTTGAGGTTTCCCTGCACTATAACTGTTCCAGACTTGTACAGGTTGAAACAGGCTGTCTCGGTGTCCGCAATGTCCAGTATTCTGAGTTTCCTGAATTAATACCCTCTCTCTCGACAGAGGGGTAGTGTGCTCTTATGGCCCTGTGCCGTGCCGTGGTCGGAGTGGAAGATGAGGTTGTTTAGCAAATAGTGTCTCTGGATATTCCTTGTGGAGCTTCTATTTGTACTTTTTACATGCAGGAGAATTTTTTTATTCTGGGGTGAACTGTACTTTGATTGCCTCTGCGTAGGGGTGTGGCCTCTGCATAGGGGTGTGGCCTCTGCATAGGGGTGTGGTCTCTGCATAGGGGTGTGGCCTCTGCGTAGGGGTGTGGCCTCTGCATAGGGGTGTAGCCTCTGRGTAGGGGTGTGGCCTCTGCGTAGGGATGTGGCCTCTGCATAGGTGTGTGTGGCCTCTGCATAGGGGTGTGAGGCCTGTTAATTTGGGTTGAGGAGGCTCTGGTGCTCTGCTGCCATTGTTGTATTCAAGGGCATTCACAACTCTCACTTCACACCTCCGTGTAAATTGAAGTTGCTGCCGGGACGTCTGTCCTGTCCTAACTAAGCATTTGAGTCTTCATATAGTATAATACCGTATCTCTAGTAAAATCTCTAGAGATTATTGTAATATCGTTCAATTAATTCTTGGCCTGGGAAGTAGCTACAGATTGGAAATCTACTCAAACAGTTGTAGGTTGGGTGGTATTTAGGTTTTTGTGCTGTGCTTTTTCTGCTGGTTGCTGGTTGGAGGGCTGGGCCTTTTGATGTTAGACTCACTCTTCCGTGTGCTATAAGTCCCTGTCCTGTGTATGCTCTGGCGTAAGTATACAGGTTTGTTCTAAGATAACACTTGGCAGTAATTTATCTCCTGGTTTTGTGTTGCCTGGGTAGTCCTTGGCGTATTTCGGGTGAGCACTCTGGTTGTTTGTGTTTGGACTGAGGAGACATGCCTCTTGAGGAGTCTTACCTGCCTGGTTGTTGTGTTGCTGGGTAGGTCTTGGCAGTGATGTTATTCCTGGTTGTTGTTGGTGTTGCTGGGTAGTCCTTGGCAGTCTTTTGCCTCCTGGTTGTTGTGTTGCTGGGTAAGTCCTTGGCATTCTTTACCTCCTGGTTGTTGTGTTGCTGGGTAGTCCTTGGCAGTCTTTATTCCTGGTTGTTGTGTTGCTGGGTAGTCTTTGGCAGTATTGTACCCTCCTGGTTGTTGTGTTGCGGGTGTCTTGGAGTTTTATGGTGGTGTGCGGGTAGTCCTTCATTATACCTCCTGGTTGTTGGGTGGGCTTTGCCTGGGGGTGTGAGGGGCTAGTCCTTGGGCAGTTATGTACGGCTCCTGGTTGTGGGTCCGTTCCTGGGTGTTACGTGAGTATTATAGGCTTCCCTGGTTCGTGGTGTGATGTAGCGCTGAGGTAGCCCGCTTGGGCAGTCGGGGTCTTAATCTCCGTGGTTTGTTTGAGGGGTGTTCGCTCGGTACGTTCCTTGGACTATGTCCTTTATCTCGCCTGGTGGTGTTGTTGTTGCGTGGGTAGTGCCTTGCAGTGGTTTATCTTCGGGTGGTTGTTGTGTTGCTGGGTAGTCCATTGGCAGATGGTCTTTATCTCCCTGGTTGGGTTGTGTTGTTCTAGGGGTAGTCTTTGCATAGTCCTTTGGCAGTATTTTACTCCTGGTTGTTGTGTTGCTGGGTAGTCTTGGCAGTCTTTACCTCCTGGTTGTTGTGTTGCTGGGTAGTCTTGGCAGTTATGTCCTCTGGTGTGTGTTGCGTTTGGTGGTATCTGTGCAGTTTTATCCCTGGTTGTTGTGTTCTGGGTAGTCCTTGGCAGTCTTTATCTCCTGGTTGTTGTTTGCTGGGTAGTCTTTGGCAGTTTGTTATTGTGCGTTCCTGGTTGTTGTGTTGCTGGTAGTCCTTGGCAGTCTTTACTCCTGGTTGTTGTGTTGCTGGGTAGTCCTTGGCATTTTATCTCTGGTTTGTTGTTGCTGGGTAGTCCTTGGCAGTCTTTATCTCCTGGTTGTTGTGTTGCTGGGTAGTCCTTGGCAGTCTTTACTCCTGGTTGTTGTGTTGCTGGGTGCTTGCGCTGGCATTTTCCGTGTGTTCTGGGACGGCTATCTCCTTGTGTTCGGTTGGTTGATGTAGTCGGCTTGGAGTTTTACCTCTCGGGGGTGCCTGGTTTATAGTGCTTCAGTCTTTTGGCTGGTTGTTTGGGTTTGGTATAGTGAGCTTGTCGCATCTTACTCTCTCTGGTTCGTTGGTTGCTGGTATCCTTGGCAGTCTTTCTCCTGGGTGTGTGGTGTTGGCTGGTAGTCCTTGCAGTCTTAACCTCCTGGTTGTTGTGGTTGCTGGGTAGTCCTTGCTAGTACCGGTGGACTTTTACTACGAGTTGTTGTGTTGCGTGGGTAGTCCTTGAGGGCAGGTTCTTTATCTCTGTTTTGGCGGTAGTCACTGTGCATATCTGCATACTCACTAGAGTGGGTAGATTCGCTGGTAGTCCGGCAGTGCTTTACTGCCTGTGGTTGTTGCTGCGGAGTCTGGAGTTCGGTGTTGCTGTTGGAGTGGCCGTTGGCAGTTTATTTACCTGGATGCTTAGGGATGGTGGACTGGTAGTCCTCTTGAGGATTTACACTCCTGGTTGTCGGCTAGATTGGCTGTGGTAGGGTCGCTTGGCAGTCTTTACCTACCACTCGTCTGTTGTTATGCGGGTAGTCCCTGCCGAGTATACTACCAGGTAGATGCTTGCGGGTAGTGGCTTTTTACCTCCATGGGTTGTGTTGTTTGCGGGTAGGGTAGTCCTTGGCAGTATTTACCTCGCTGGTTGTTGTTGTTGCTACAGGGTAGTGCCTTGGCAGTATTTACCTCCTGGTTGTTGGGTGTTGCTGGGTAGGTCCTTGGCAGTCTTTTAGCAGTAAGATCTTTCCAGGTGTTTCTGTCCAAATTCAAGGTTGTACGTTTGAGTTTCCGTTACTATCTATCTATCTATCTATCTATCTATCTATCTATCTATAACTATCTATCTATCTATCTATCTATGTATCTATCTTATATCATGATCTAAAATATCTATTAATCCTCATTTATCTATCTATTCTATCTATCTATCTATCATCTAATCTTAATCGTATCTATATTCTATATCGCTACTGTCTCTCTATCTATCTAGTCATCTATCGCTCTGATCTCTCTATCTTATTCTCTATTCTTATCTATCTATCTATCTGCTCTGTCTCTCTATCTTATTCTATCTATCTATCTGTCTTCTATCTATCTATCTATCTTCTCTATTATCTATTCTGCAGGTATTTACTATCTATTATATATACTATCTACATCTGAGTCTATCTATCGCTCTGTCTCTCTGTCTCTCTCTGTGTCTCTCTCTCTCTCTGTCTCTCTCTCTCTCTGTGTCTCTCTCTCTCTGTGTCTCTCTCGCTCTCTGTGTCTCTCTCGCTCTCTCTCTCTGTTTGTGTCCTCAAGACCTTTATATTGAGTTCCCTTAACACCATTCTCTTTCTCTGTGTTTGTGTCCTCAAGACCTTTATATTCACAGATGGGGAGGATCAGGAGCTGAGGAGGAGAGCAGGTAAGACAATACACTCTTCCAAAGGTGGACAATGGAAGTACAAATAGGAGAGCAATTATTGAACATCTTTGTGATTGATGTTCTTAGAGAGGCTCATATGTTATCAGGGATATGTGTATTTGATACTCCGTTATAACTGTCTCAGTAGTAAGATAAGTTGGCTCAACACCCTTTCTTATTCTCTCTATCAGGGGCTAACGTCATCAACACCAACTGTTCAGCAGCACACACGCGGCAGGCCCTGTGCTGTAAGATGTCTGTGGAATACGACAAGTTCATCGAGTCACAGAGGAAGTGAGTGTTCAGTCACACTTTACCTTACTGCCTGTGTAACCGGTGGGATTTGAACCCAGGTCTCCCATGGGAGAAACCCACATCTTGACCATAACACCAAGAGGAAATGCCCCTTTGGGCTGACACGGATTTTGATCTCGCAGGCGAGGCTACCTCATCACGTGACCATGTCTGTAGCCATGTCTGCTACACCTGTTATTCCCCATCACATTACATGCTAAGAACTTAACTATAGATTAAGTCATATATTATAATTGGCCAATAAGAAGCCAATTCAGAAGAAGTTCATGTTTACTCCTGCCTTGATCAGAGACCTGAAGAAGTCCCACTTGCTTTGTGTTTAAAGGCCATTGCAGTCAAAACATGATTTTCCTGTGTTTTATATTTATTTTATTTCCATACTATGAGGTTGGAATAATACTGTTGAATTGTAAAATGATGAGCTGTTTGAAAAGACCACCTGAAGTTTCAGCTTGTTTTGGAGGGATGGAGTTTTGGCCTGACTGGTGACATTCCAGGCAGTGAATTAGTTAATAGACCAATGAAAAGAGTTCCAAAGCTCTCTGCCAAATTATTTTTATTTATTTATTTAACCTTTATTTAACTAGGCAAGTTAGTTAAGAACAAATTCTTATTTACAATGACGGCCCCCTTGTTCAGGGGCAGAATGACAGGTTTTTACCTTGTCAGCTCGGGGATTCGATCTAGCAACCTTTCGGTTACTGGCCCAACGCTCTAACCACTAGGCTACCTGCCGCCAATAACAGCTTGTTTTCAGTTTTCCTCTCCCCACTCTGACCGCTACTAGACAGTCCTAGCAACATTCTTGCTTGAGAAATGGCTCCTTGGTAAGAAGCCATTCTTGTTTCCTTTTGACGATTTTAATTGAAAACAATCACAGTAATCACATTGTTACCCAGAAATGATTTGGTATTGGGAAATGGCTGCATTGGACCTTTAATCCTGCTGCCTTTGTCAAGAGAACTGAGCCCCCCAGATTCAGGAGACTGCCTGTCTTCTGTAAAGAAATACGGCTCTTTCTTTAGTGTTGAGAAAAGGCCTATTTTGAGTTTGGACACACCTACTCATTCCAGGGTTTTTCTTTATTTTGACTATTTTCTACATTGTATAATAATAGTGAAGACATCAGAACTATGAAATAACACATATGGAATCATGTAGTAACTAAAAAAAGTGTTAAGCAAATCAAAATATATTTCTTCAAAGTAGCCACACTTTGCCTTGATGACAGCTTTGCCCACTCTTGGCATTCTCTCAACCAGCTTTATGAGGTAGTCACCTGGAATGCATTTCAATTAACAGGTGGGCCTTGATAAAAATTAATTTGTGGATTTTCTTTACTTCTTAATGCGTTGTTTTGTGACGAGGTAGGGTTGGAATACAGACGATAGCCCTATTTGGTAAAATACCAAGTCTATATTATGGCAAGAACAGCTCAAATAAGCAAAGAGAAATTACAGTCCATCATTACTTTAAGACATGAAGGTCAGTCAATCTGCAAAATTTTAGCAAATTTGAAAGTTTCTTCAAGTGCAATCATAAAAACCATCTAGCGCTATGATGGAACTGGCTCTCATGAAGACTGCCACAGGAAAGGAAGACCCAGAGTTACCTCTGCTGCAGAGGATACGTTCATTAGAGTTATCAGCCTCAGAAATTGCAGCTCAAATAAATGCTTCACAGAGTTCAAGTAACAGACACATCTCAACATCAACTGTTCAGAGGAGAGTATGTGAATCAGGCCTTCATGTTTGAATTGCTGCAAAGAAACCACTACTAAAGGACACCAATAATAATAAGAGACGTGCTTGTGCCAAGAAACACGAGCAATGGACATTAGACCGGTGGAAATCTGTCCTTTGGTCTGATGAGTCCAAATGTGAGATTTTTGGGTCCAACCGCCGTGTCTTTGTGAGATGCAGAGTAGGTGAACGGATGATCTCCACATGTGTGGTTCCCATCGTGAAGCATGGAGGAGGTGGTGTGGGGGTGCTTTGCTGGTGACACTGTCTTTGATGTATTTAGAATTCAAGGCACACTTAACCACCATGGCTACCACAGCATTCTGCAGCGACACCCCATCCCATCTGGTTTGCGCTTAGTGGGACTATCATTTGTTTTTCAACATGACAATGACCCAACACACCTCCAGGCTGTGTAAGGGCTATTTGACCAAGAAGGAGAGTGATGGAGCACTGCATCAGATGACCTGGCCTCCACAATCACCCGACCTCAACCCAATTGAGATGGTTTGGGATGAGTTGGACCGCAGAGTGAAGGAAAAGCAGCCAAGTGCTCAGCATATCAAATCAAATGTGGGAACTCCAAGACTGTTGGAAAAGCATTTCAGGTGAAGCTGGTTGAGAGAATGCCGATAGTGTCTAAAGCTGTCATCAAGGCAAAGGGTGGCTACTTTTGAAGAATCTCAAATATAAAATACATTTTGATTTGTTKAACACTTTTTTGGTTACTACATGATTTAATTTATGTTATTTAATAGGGTTTTGTCTTCACTATTATTCTACACTGTACAAAATAGTTAAAATATAGAAAAACCCTTGAATGAGTAGATGTGTCCAAACCTTTGACTGGTACTGTATATAGAAAAGTATGTGGACACCCATTCAAATGAGTGGATTCTGATATTTCAGCCAGAGCCGTTGCTGACAGGTGTATCAAATGTAGCACACAGCCATGCAATCTCCATTGACAAACATTGGCAGTAGAATGGCCGTACTGAAGAGCTCAGTGATTTTCAACATGGCACAGTCATAGGATTCCACCTTTCTAACAAGTCAGTTCGTCAAATTTCTGCCCTGCTAGAGCTGCCCCGGTCAACTGTAAGTGCTGTTTGTGAAGTGGAAACGTCTAGGAGCAACAATGGCTCAGCCGCAAAGTGGTAGGCCACACAAGCTCACAGAACAGGACCGCCGAGTGCTTTAGTGCTTAGCGCATACAATTAGTCTGTCCTCAGTTGCAACACTCTACTGAGTTCCAAGCTGCTTCTGGAAGCAGCGTCAGCACAAGAATTGTTCGTTGGCAGCTTAATGAAATGGGTTTCCATGGCCGAGCAGCTGCACACAAGCCTAAGTTCACCATGCGCATTGCCAAGCGTCGGTTGGAGTGGTGTAAAGCTTGACGCCATTGGACTCTGGAGCAGTGGAAACTGGGTTTGGTGGATGACAGGAGAACACTACCTGCCCCAATGCATATTGCCAACTGTAGAGTTTGGTGGAGGAGGAATAATGGTCTGGGGATGATTTTCATGGTTCGGGCCCCTTAGTTCCAGTGAAGGGAAATGTTAACTCTATAGCATACAATGACATTCTAGACGATTCTGTTCTTCCAACATTGTGACAACATTTTGGGAAGGCCCTTTCCTGTTTCAGCATGACAATGCCTCCGCACACAAAGCAAGGTCCATACAAATAGATGTGGAAGAACTTTACTGGCCCGCACAGAGCCCTGACCTCAACCCCGTCAAACACCTTTAGGATGAATTGTAACACTGACTGTGAGCCAGGCCTATTCGCCCAACATCAGTGCTCTAATGGTCTTTTGGCTGAATGGAAGTCCTCGTAGCAATGTTTTAAAATCTAATGGAAAGCCTTTCCAGAAGAGTGGAGGCTGTTATAGCAGCAAAGGGGGGACTAACCATATTAATGCCCATGATTTTGCAATGAGATGTTCGACAAACAGGTGTCCATATACTTTTGGTCATGTAGTGTATATCTTAGATTCTCTGTGCGGTTGGTTAAGGAGGTCAACAGATGAATAGGGACTATATGTTTCCACATACCTAATAACAGGCATTATTTGAAAAAATGGACACATTTCTTCCAGTCCCATGTCCTGTATTTGTTACTTGATGAACACCATCACTGTTGTGATGTTAACAACTTCTCAGTAATACTTAATAACTGTTTATGTAATAGCTTGCATCTACCCCCCAGGTGGTTCTGCCATATGGATGATGATAACTATGTGATTGTACCCAGTCTGCTGAAGCTGCTGTCCTCCTACCACCACACGCAGGATGTTTACCTGGGCCGGCCCAGCCTCGACCACCCCATAGAGGCCGCAGAGAGGGTCAAGAGTGACGGATCTGTGAGTACATCCAGTGTCAGTCTGTTTGTCTCTTTCTCCATCCCTTCCATCTGTCGTTCTGTCTATACCTCCCTTCCTGTCTCTAACCCTCTCTCGTTCTCTCTAACCCTCTCATTCTCTCTGACCCTTGTTTTCTTCCAGGTGTCAGTGAAGTTCTGGTTTGCTACAGGAGGAGCAGGGTTCTGTATCAGTCGTGGTCTGGCCCTCAAGATGAGTCCATGGGCTAGGTGAGTTTTAACAGTTCAACGTTTTCAATGTTCTTCAGATGCACATATTATTGTGGCTGTTAAAGGTTCATTAAATGTAAAGGCAAAAATGTAGATTTCCGCCTAAATAGACACACCCAAAAGTAACTGATGAGCAGTTAAATAAGGACATGCATTGAACTTGGTATCACACCTGATAAGGACATGGTCAGAACATAGGAATGGCACAGTTCAGATCACACACAAAGTACGTTTTTTTAGTGTTTTTTTATGTAATCTTTCATGGACAAGCTGTAAGTAAATGATTGAATAGAGTTGGAAACTCATCAGATGCCTTCCACAACAAGTCAAACACTTCTGGGAAACAAATGTGATTGATAGAAACAACAACTATAATTTTACAGATGTTTTAGTAAGAGGTATAAAAACAAAATTTCTACAATATCAACTTCTTCCAAACATTGTGGTGGTGTCAGGGGACATCCAGGGAACATCCAAGTGTCCTTTCAACCTCCCAAACATCATCCTCTCTGTGGGGAATAAAATACAGGAATATAATAGTATCAATAATGCAGGTGACAAATTTTACAAAACTGCATTATTCTAATATAAAAGCAATATACTGAAAGATAACACCCAGCCTAAACTGTGTTACACATTCCCTGCTATTGACTTTTGGCATCTCACAGCCCTCTCTCAGAGACTATCTCTAAATGTCTAACTTCGTCACTAGGCTCCCCTCCCCACTGGACATAGCAGGCCAGGGGGATTGTAGACTGGCCCTTCACAACTGGCCAGGTGAGTGCAGCAACCTCTGTCCACAAAGCATTTCAGAGTAGTAGTGCTGATCTAGGAGCAGTTTAGCTTTTTAGATCATAATGAATAAGATTATTTGGACACTGTCTGGAAAGTGGCTCACACAGAGGTGTGAAACACACGCAGACACAATGCAAATAGGGGGGGGGGGGGGGGGGGGCAAGGCTGATTGCACAAACAGGACACAGTTACATAGGCCTATACTGTGTGTAGGCTATACATACAGTTCAAAACACCAAAGAGCAGACCACAACAAAACAACATTACTGTTATGTAAAAGCAATATACTAGCCTATACAAAGCAAACAGTGGGACACAGGTAGCCTACCTTTAGAAACGAAGTAACAAAGGCCATGAGAATTTGGTTACACAGAATATATCCAACTTTTAGCAGCCTAGAAGGCCAGCATCCCGGAGTCGCCTCTTCACTGTTGACATTGAGACTGGTGTTTTGTGGGTACTATTTATGAAGCTGCCAGTTGAGGACTTGAGGCATCTGTTTCTCAAACTAGACACTCTAATGTACTTGTCCTCTTGCTCAGTTGTGCACCGGGGCCTCCCATTCCTCTTTCTATTCTGGTCAGAGCCAGTTTGTGCTGTTCTGTGAAGGGAGTAGTACACAGCGTTGTACGAGATCTTCAGTTTCTTGGCAATTTCTCGCATGGAATAGCCTTCCTTTCTCAGAACAAGAATAGACTGATGAGTTTCAGAAGAAAGGTCTTTGTTTCTTGCCATTTTGAGCCTGTAATCGAACCTACAAATGCTGATGCTCCAGATATTCAACTAGTCTAAAGAAGGCCAGTTGTATTGCTTCTTTAATCAGAATAACAGTTTTCAGCTGTGCTAACATAATTGCAAAAGGGTTTTCTAATGATCAATTAGCCTTTTAAAATTATAAACTTGGATTAGCTAACACAACGTGCCATTGGAACACAGGAGTGATGGTTGCTGATAATGGGCCTTTACTTACAGATCTAAAACAGAATCCAATCCTTCTAGAAAACATTTTTCTCAGCCGAGTCAGTAATCTTGGTCCAGGTCGCCCTCAGCATCTGTGTCTGACTCACAAAACATTTCCTCCAATGCCTCTTTCTCGGTATACCTGGTTTTGTCATATTTTTTACCCCCCTGTTGGGTAGTTTCCAACTGTTGCATTCATTAGAATTGTTGTTAAAACCATTGCTACATATACTGTAGATACAGTACACATGAAAAGACCTCGGGAATCGATAGAACATCACTCAGAGATATACAAATATGAGAACATTCAAAATGGGGGAATCTGTCCTTTAAGCTATTACGCCAAACTGTTTTGAGCAGTTCACTCACTACCTCTTCCCTCCCTCTTCTTCTCTCTCCTTTCTTATCCTCTCATCCTCTCTCCTCCTCCTCCCTCCAGTCTGGGCAACTTCATCAGCACGGCGGAGAAGATCCGTCTCCCTGACGACTGCACCATGGGTTACATCATCGAGGCGCTGCTGGAGGTGACACTGACACACACACACCTCTTCCACTCCCACCTGGAGAACCTGCAGAGGCTTCCCACAGACACCGTGCTGGAGCAGGTAGGGGTGGGGAGGAGAGAAATAGAGGGAGACAGAGAGAGAAAGAAATACAACAGCTCCCAATTGTTTTCAGCCATCAAAGAAAAACTGTGTGTGTGTGTCTAGGTCACTTTGAGCTACGGGGGTTTTGAGAACAGGAAGAATGTGATCAGCATTGGAGGAGCCTTCTCTCTGGTGGAGGACCCCTCACGGTAAACAGACAAACATTCTCCCAACATCCATCCAACATTTACCCAACATTGTCTGGCACTAGAAAATTACATGACACTGGTTTGCTTAACCTTTGCTGAATTGTGAGTGACATGTAAATGGTTATCCCCTCTCTCTTCACCAACTATTTTCTTTGTCTTACCATTCCCCTCTCTCCCCCTCCGTATCCCCTCTCTCTACTTCCATCTGCCCTCTCTCTCTCTTTCTCCCTCCCCTCAATATCTCTCTCCCTCAATCACTTTCTGCCTCCATCTCTCCTCTCTCCCTCCGTCTGCCCTCTCTGTCACTCTCTCTAGATTTAAGACTGTCCACTGCCTCCTCTACCCAGAGACTGGCTGGTGTCCTAGTAAGGGTCACCATTGATGGCCAGTATAGCATATCTACAATACTTCCTACCTGCCTGGTTGACTGGTGTCCCTGTGTATGCTAGCTATATCATTGCCATGGCAAAATAATGACAAGGCCAAACAGGTTCACTGGCACCCAGGCTAACCCTACAGAACCACTACACTCAGATCAAATGGCTAGACGTCTGTGGGTCTTTGAGCGGACATGAGGCGAGACAAGATTAGGTAACTGGAGCGAGGATCACTTTGGTCATGGTGGGATGATGAAGAAACACCCCACTACTTTGTCTTATCACTACTGTACCCTCCACTCAARGCAGGAAGTTGCTGCTGTTGGCTGTTGCCGTAGCGATGTTTCACCACTCATTGCTTTTGTTGTAGCTTTGAATCCCAAACATACTATTGTGGTCCAGAGATGTCTTTGAAGAAGTATTAATGTATTTAAATGACTGTTGAAAAGGTACCTTAAGATGCTGAACATGGTGAAATGTAAATGCATTTGCTTTTAGGTCCCAAAAATGTACTGGACTGGTGTTTTATTATGAGGGCTCATGACCAGAAATCATCAGAGGTGAATATCTGATATCAGTGTTACATTAAGTAATGCCTGAGAGCCGTTTGTGACTGTTTAACGGAGTCAAGAAGCTCACTCCACAGCTTGCTTGAAATGATCATTTTGTATAGGTCAAACGTGTGTTTGCGAGCAGAGGATCACTAGTCCCCTGGTATGGGGACAGTGGAGGAAGCCATAGTGTTAGCAGCATACTGACATCAGTTTCACTTTACAGACAACCCTTGTTGTGCCCTTCATGTCCTGAAGTTAATTTCTTACCAGAAGATGTTTCAAACTGGTGTCTGTACATGTGTGTGTGCAACCTAACTACTCAGTCAGAATGATTTCAACATCTTATAGCCAAAGATGATGCCAGTGCCTTATGTGCATTTCCAAAGTCTAGTTGACTGAAACATGACAAATGTTTTAAAGGAATGAAACTGTGATAGTACTGTATGAATAAAAATGTGTGCACCACACACACACACAGCCTTGCAGTAACCAAAACAGACTCTGATCATGAGCACACTATCTTAAAGATCATTCATTAGATATTTGTTGTTGCCTCTAAGTGTTTCCCACAATGCATGTTACAAGTTATTTCTCTGTCAAAAAGACACGTTTTGCACTCATCTCAATTCCTGTGTATAATATTTCTGTGTATTAAAAGTTACGGTAGTGTTGTAATGTGTGAGCTTGAGCTGGAAGTACATGTCTTTTCCTGATGGCTCACGCTCTCCCTTTTTGCACAAAAACACTAGAATCCAGAACCAGAATCTCTTTCCCCGCTGCAGGTCAGTGTCAGAGAGGGAGATAAGAGTCTGACTCCAGTCAGGATGGGATTTTTCCTCTTCTTCTGTCCTCCTTTTTACCGTTGATGTATTGTTTTGTGTTGAATAAAGCATGTTTTGCAGCATTACAAAACAACACCACTACTCTCTCGTCCCTTTGCTTCAGATTCATGTTTTTAACATAATTATTAAGACAATCTCAAGTACATACACGGTGATGTACAATAGGACAGTGGAACAATGCTGGTGTACTTACTGTTCTTATTACAGAAAATACTAATGAAAGAGGCAGATCTGTTTGAGGTAGCATAATCAGCTTGGTTCTCACCCTTTGGAATAACATGTGCTTGGCCCATGAAGTTTGTCAGTGAGCTAATCCAGTGTTTCCCAACTCCCCAACAGTACACATTCACATTGTAGCCCTGACAAACACCTGATTCCACTTGTCAACTAACCATCAAGCCTTACCTCTATACATATCTACCTCTATCACTGCAGTATCCCTGCACATTGTAAATATGGTACTGGAACTGACCCTGTATATAGTATACTTACTTACTTTCTCSTGTTCTTTTTTTTATTGTGTTTTTGTTTTACCTTATGTAATTTTTTGTATTACATGTATTAATTACTGCATTGTTGGGTTTAGTGCTTGAAAGAAAGGCATTTCACTGTACTTGTGCATGCGACACTGAAACTTGATTCAACTCATTGAGGGATTCAAGTGTGTTTGTCCAGGGCCACAACAAAAATGTGTGCTGTTGGGGGTTCTTGAGAACTGGAGTTGGGAAAAACTGAGTTAATGCATTGAGGCCTATGTAATGTTTGACTGGAACATAATGGTCCAGATGGCATTAGATTTATGCCTGATTACTTCACACTCCACTTTACCCTATCACAAGCTGCCATCAATCCAACCTCATTTTCAGCAGAGTGGGACGATTACTCTGAGATAATTGCTTTATGCACTGGGGTAGTAATTTCTCTCTCACGAGCTATGTTTCCATCCAATTGACGACAGATTTTCATGTGAATATTCTAAAATCGGCATAAAGAAATATGTACATTTTCCCACCAGAGATGTTTCCATCAAATTGACTTGCTGCGGGGAAAAGTTTGTGCGTGATGAGGTAGTGCACATAAAAAGACATATTTTGCAGTTACACATGTACCGAATAACAAATACAAGTGAAATGGGCTTCTATTGTATTTTCTACTGATGGTTTTCTCGCAAAAAAATGTTGCGTTCTTTAGAGTCTAACTTGGAGGACTAAACAGTGTTTAGTAAACAGCATATCATTTTGTGACTCCCAAATGTACTTTGTTATGATGGTTAGTATATCAATATTTGCACATGAATGCGTTTCCAKCACCATTTCTCACATAATTAATTGTACAGAAAAAAAAGATCCCATGTTGAACAAACAAATGATCTGTCTGCATTTTCTTACGAGATGTCGCTGCTGTTATGTATATCTGAGTGTGATACTACATAGTACTAGTGAGCCAAGTTAGGCATTACTTACTATGCACTGAGTGGAGCTGTATGCATGCTACCGAGTGATGCTGAAGTAAAGACTTCATAATCAACATTACCTTGCTCTTGTATAGACTAAACACCATACAACACATGGTGTCAGAACCACATAGGTATATCCTTGACGAGTCAAAATATCAAAACAACACAGGGATAAATGCACAGTAGAAAGGGACGTGCCAACTAGCTAACCAGCTACAAAAAAATTATAACGACAACAGTGGCTTACCCAGTAATTCCAATACCAGAGCCTATGGACATGAAAGGCGATACATACAATAACTGGACATTCTTTCCAGCGCAATGGGAAAACTATGAGATAGCTGCCAGTCTGGACAAAAAGGAATACAAAGTATGCATAGTAACTCTGCTAACTGTGATGGGAAAGGAATGACATCTCTTACAGCGGCATCTTCATATGCCTGAAGCAGAGAAACTGACCCGGTAAAAATGATAGAGGCGCTACAGAAACAGTTTGAGCCATCCAGGAACGTGATGTAATGCTTGTCAACAAAGTCAGTGTGAAACATCAGAGCAGTACATTGCAAATCTGAGGAAGCTAGCAGATGTGAGTTTTGCGCATTACAAGAGGAACTAGTTCGTGACAGGCTTGTCATATGCACTAAAGATATACACTGCTCAAAAAAATAAAGGGAACACTTAAACAACACAATGTAACTCCAAGTCAATCACACTTCTGTGAAATCAAACTGTCCACTTAGGAAGCAACACTGATTGACAATAAAATTTACATGCTGTTGGTGCAAATGGAATAGACAAAAGGTGGAAATTATAGGCAATTAGCAAGCACCCCAATAAAGGAGTGGTTTCTGCAGGTGGTGACCACAGACCACTTCTCAGTTTCTATGCTTCCTGGCTGATGTTTTGGTCACTTTTGAATGCTGGCGGTGCTTTCACTCTAGTGGTAGCATGAGACGGAGTCTACAACCCACACAAGTGGCTCAGGTAGTGCAGCTCATCCAGGATGGCACATCAATGCGGAGCGTGTGGCAAGAAGGTTTTGCTTGTGTCTGTCAGCGTAGTGTCCAGAGCATGGAGGCGCTACCAGGAGACAGGCCAGTACATCAGGAGACGTGGAGGAGGCCGTAGGAGGGCAACAACCCAGCAGCAGGGACCGCTACCTCCGCCTTTGTGCAAGGAGGAGCACTGCCAGAGCCCTGCCAAAATGACCTCCAGCAGGCCACCAAATGTGCATGTGTCTGCTCACAACGGTCAGAAACAGACTACATGAGGGCCCGACGGTCCCAGGTGGGGGTTGTGCTTACAGCCCAAACACCGTGCAGGACGTTTGGCATTTGCCAGAGAACACCAAAATTGGCAAATTCGCCCACTGGCGCCCTGTGCTTTCACAGATGAAAGCAGGTTCACACTGAGCACATGAGCACATGTGACAGACATGACAGAGTCGGGAGATGCCGTGGAGAACGTTCTGCTGCCTGCAACATGCACATTTGTGGCCTGCTGGAGGTCATTTTGCAGGGCTCTGGCAGTGCTCCTCCTTGCACAAAGGCGGAGGTAGCGGTCCTGCTGCTGGGTTGTTGCCCTCCTACGGCCTCCTCCACGTCTCCTGATGTACTGGCCTTGTCTCCTGGAGGCCTCCATGCTCTGGACACTACGCTGACAGACACAGTAAACCTTCTTGCCACAGCTCGCATTGATGTGCCATCCTGGATGAGCTGCACTATCTGAGCCACTTGTGTGGGTTGTAGACTCCGTCTCATGCTACCACTAGAGTGAAAGCACCGCCAGCATTCAAAAGTGACCAAAACATCAGCCAGGAAGCATAGAAGTGGTCTGTGGTCACCACCTGCAGAACCACTCCTTTATTGGGGCGTCTTGCTAATTGCCTTTAATTTCCACCTTTTGTCTATTCCATTTGCACAACAGGCATGTGAAATTTATTGTCAATCAGTGTTCCTTCCTAAGTGACAGTTTGATTTCACAGAAGTGTGATTGACTTGGAGTACATTGTGTTGTTTAAGTGTTGCCTGTTTTTTTGAGCAGTGTATATTTCTCCCATGGGGCAAAGAATTCAAAAGGCGTGATGGTTTTAATTAACAATAATTTTGATCCAAATGTGCAAATTGTCCAACACAGATCCTAAGGTAGATGGATTATTTTACATATGTTATTGGACAATAAACAGATATGCTTATTAACCTATACCAGTCCGAATAGATGATGATCCTTCTTTGAAAATATATATAGAATTTATCAACTACAAGCAACACTAGACTCTATTATTATATGTGGGAGGTTTAATACGGTCTTAAATACCTCTATGGACCAGCAAGGAAATCACACTACAAACTATCACCCTCAGGCACTTAAGGAAATCATGAATGTCATGGATATATTGGAATTAGTGGATATATGGAGACTTAAATACCCTGACCTAGTGAGATATACATGGCGGAGACTTAATCAAGCTAGTCGCCTTGACTACTTTCTTATACCATTCTCTCTGGCACCAAAAGTTTAAAAAGTGTTGATAGGGGARAGAATGCGGTCGGACCATCACATAATTGGCATATATATTACTCTTACAGAATTTCCACGTGGGCGAGGATATTGGAAATTTAATCAAAGCCTACTAGATGATAAATTGTTTAGAACTAGGACAAAATAATTTATAACTGACTTTTTTTGACATAACATAGGTACAGCAGATCCCCATATTGTATGGGACACTTTTAAGTGTGCCTTTAGAGGCCATGCAATTCAGTACTCATCTATAAAACAAAAGCAATTTAGATCAAAAGAGTCCATATTAACAAAGGAAATTGAAGGACTAACAGTACAGTTAGATAGCAATAAAAACGGTACCATAGAGGCACAGAATAAGTTAGAGGAAAAACAAAAAGAAATGGAGGAACTTATTCAAGAAAGATCCAGTGTAATATATTATAAAAATAAAGCGAACTGGATGGAATATGGGGAAAAATGAACCAAATTCTTTTTCAATCTTCAATATAGAAATGCTACCAAAAAAAAGGTATTAAAACTTGTTACAAATGATGGAGTAACGCACGATTCACCAAATGATATTTTGAAAGAGAAAGTAAAGTACTTTAAGAATATGTTTTCGTTTCAGGCTCCTCCATCTCCACTAACTGAAACTAATTGTATGTTTTTTTCTCCCTAATAATAATGTAAAATTAACATCTGTACAGAAAGACTCATGTGAAGGCCAAATTACAGAGGTGGAACTGCTTGATGCAATTGGGGCCTTTAAGGATGGGAAAACTCCAGGGCTGGATGGCATACCAGTGGAAGTATACAAAACRTTTTTTTTATATACTCAAAGGACCATTATTAGCTTGTTTTAACCACTCCTATATAAATGGTAGATTATCAGACACGCAACAAGAAGGTCTGATATCATTATTACTGAAACAGGACCCAAGTGGTATATATAAAGATCCAGTCCATTTAAAAAATTGGAGACCTCTTACACTTCAGTGTTGTGATGCAAAAATCCTAGCAAAATGCTTGGCGCATAGAATTAAAAAAAGTTTTGTCAGATATTATTCATCCTAATCAGACAGTTTTTTTTACATGGACGATACATTGGAGATAATATAAGGCAAGTACTGGAAACAATAGAACACTCTGAAATATCGGGGACACCAGGCCTGGTTTTCATAGCTGATTTTGAAAAGGCTTTTGATAAAGTACGACTGGAGTTTTTATATAAATGCCTAGAATATTTCAATTTTGGGGGATCTCTTATAAAATGGGTTAAAATGATGTATAGTAACCCTAGGTGTAAAATAGTAAATAATGGCTACATCTCAGAAAGTTTTAAACTATCTAGAGGAGTAAAACAAGGTTGTCCACTATCGGCATATCTAAATAGGACTGGTGGAGTTATGTCACACATGCAGCTAACACAGACATATGGAAATGTCTGCTCTACCCAAAATGACAATCAATTAATTGCAGCATTACCACAAAAATGGAAGAGGCAAGTAGAAGGGGGAAAAAGTAAGGAACTTGTATGTCGGCCCTATATTAAAGAACATAAATGGTTAAAGAAAAGTGTGATAAATAAAAACATATACCAATTTCATTTAAGGACCAAAAAACTGACAGCTGTGCCATATAAATTGCAAAATAGTTGGGAAGAGATTTTCGATGTACCCATTCCATGGCACATGGTTTATGAATTGATACGCAAAACAATGCCGGATTCAAAACTTCGAATTTTTCTATAAAAAAAAAAGAAGAGAGATCTTTTCAATTGCTTCGGCTGTGATACGGTGATGACGTCACTTGTTTAAAGTCCACTCATCAGCAAATTGTTCAGTCCATTCTGGAGGATTGGCCATTATCAGAAACAACAGTGTGGACAACGCCATGTCTGCTGAACTGCTTATTGCAGCATTCAATGATGGTGTCTGATGTGGTGTCAGTCAGCTCGTCGAGCTCCCAGTAGTCTGAGTAATAATCGACCATGATGAGGTAGTTGCTTTTGTTGACTGTAAGTAAATCCATCCCGATCTTGGACCATGGGAGGGGAAGGATTAAGTGGGGGACGAGTGTCATCTTTTGTTGTCTCTTCTGGTGGAGTTGCATGTTGCGCATATGCTGATAAAGACCTTTATGTCTCCCATAATCAATGGCCAGAAAATAGCATTCTGAGACCGGCCTCTATGCCTGAGTGGCCAGAGTGTGTTTTGTGTAGAAAGTCAGCACGTAACATGTTAGGGATGAAGACCCTGTTTCCTTTCTGTGGGAGCACCTCTTTGTACGTCCAAAAATCTTTCAGTGTGTGACTCACAGCCTGTTTGGTTCCAGGCCAGCCGTTGTTGATTTGTGAGTACAAAGCCTGAAACAGTGGGTCCCTGGAACAGTGTGCTTTGATTGACTCCATTGTCTTAGTTGAGATTGTTGACATCACTGTGTGATCCACTTGTTCCAGGTCTGTTGTGGCTAACTCATAGTGTAGACCGTGGCTGGTGTTTGCATTTGTCTGTGATCTGTGGTTGATTGAGCTGTACTGGACAGGAAGTCAGCTACAGGTAGTTTTTTGCCTTGTTTGTATTGCACGTGGTGTTGGTATCTTTGTAGTCTTAGCCCATTCTCTGCAGTCGCTTGGGTGCTGTGAGTAGGGATTTCTTAAAGATTGTCTCATGCGGTTTGTGGTCGCTGTGTATTGTGATGAACTCTCTGCCATGCAGGTACTGGTCAAACTTATCACATGCAAAATTGGAGAGATATTCTTTCTCAATCTGTGCATATTTTTGTTCTGTCTGAGTCAATGTTCTGAAGGCAAATGCAACAGGTTGTCCTTTCTGTCGAAGGGCTGCGCCCAAAACTGTATCACTGGCATCACACTGCAGTATAACTGCATCATTCACTGGGTGTTGTGTGACTAACTGTTTGGTAGTCTCAACTGCTGCGTCATGCTGTGGTAGCCATGTTGATTCAATGTCCTTGTGAGTCTTCTAAGCGGCTCACAACAATCAGATAGGCGGGGCATGAAATTTGCAGGACGGTGTACCCATGTTCCGAATGGCTGTTATTTTCTCTGGGTCAGGGCAAAGGCCCTCTGTTGTGAGAAGATGACCCATGTATGTCACACTAGGTAGCTTTAACCAGAGTTTATTTTTGTTCAGCTTCAGGTAGACATCTCTTGCTCTCTGAAGGAGCGCTGTGAGGTTTCTATCATGATCTGCCATCGCTTCTTTGTGTGTGTCACCACATCTATAGGGTAGAATGTCACACTGTTTGCACTGGTGTTCTCCAGCTGCTGGCTTGATTCCAAATGGCATTCTCAGCCATCTATACCTCCCTACAGGTGTCCAGAAAAAGTTTTAGGTAGCTGCTCACTTAATCAAGTTTGAGTTGTCAATATCCATCTTTGGCATCGAGTACTGAGAATACTTTTGCGTTGGACCCTGTCTGAGTCTGTATACCAACATGTTTCAAGCAACATGCTGCTACTTAATTATTTGTTACTTTTATTTCTTATTATTTTTTTGGGTATTTCTGTCTTAAAACAGCATTGTTGGTTAAGGGCTTGTAAGTAAGCATTCCACTGTAAGGTCTACCTGTTGTGTTCGGCGTATGTGACAAATTTAATTTGATTTGATATCTCTGGTAGAATCTCTTCTATTGTGGGCATCCCCATAGCGACCGTACGTACATATCCAAACCAGAAGCCATGGATTACAGGTAACATCCGCACTGAGCTAAAGGCTAGAGCTGCCGCTTTCAAGAGCGGGACACTTGTAAGAAATCCCGCTATAGCCTCAGACGACAATCAAACAGGTGAAGTGTCAATACAGGACTAAGATTGAATCCTACTACTCCAGCTCTGACGCTCGTCGGATGTGGTAGGGCTTGCAAGGGAAACCCAGCAGCAAGCTGCCCAGTGATGTGAGCCTACCAGACGAGCTAAACATATTTTATGCTCACTTTGAGGCAAGCAACACTGAAGCATGCATAACAGCACCAACTATTCAGGACGACTCCATGATAACGCGCTCCGAAGCCTTTGTAAGACCTTTAAACTGCTCAACATTCACAAGGCCGCAGAGCCAGACGAATTACCAGTGCGTGTACTCAGAGCATGCGCGGACCAACTGGCAAGTGTCTTCACTGACACTTTCAACCTCTCCCTGACCAAGTCTGCAATACCTAAATGTTTCAAGCAGACCACCATAGTCCCAGTGCCCAAGAATACGAAGGTAACCTGCCTAAATGACTACGCCCCGTAGTACTCAAGTTGGTAGCCATGAAGTGCTTTGAAAGGCTGGTCATGGCTCAAATCAACACCATCATCCCGGAAACCCTCGACCCACTCCATCTTATACCGCCCCAACAGATTCACAGATGACGCAATCACAATCGCACTCCATACTGCCCTTTCCCACCTGGACAAAAGGAACACCTATGTGAGAACGTTGTTCATTGACTACAGCTCAGCGTTCAACACCATAGTGCCCACAAAGCTCATCACTAAGCTAAGGACCCTGGGACTAAACACCTCCCTCTGCAACTGGATCATGGACTTCCTGACGGGCCACCACTAGGTGGTAAGGTAGGCAACAACACATCTGGCACGCTGATCCTCAACAACGGGGCCCTTCAGGGGTGCATGTTGAGTTCCCTCCTGTACTCCCTGTTCACCACGACTGCGTGGCCAAGCACGACTCCAATACCATCATTAAGTTTGTTGACGATACAACAGTGGTAGACCTGATCACCGACAATGATGAGACAGCCTATAGGGAGGAGGTCAGAGATCTGGCAGTGTGGTGCCAGGACAACAACCTCTCCCTCAATATGAGCAAGACAAAGAAGATGATTGTGGACAACAGGAAAAGGAGGGCCGAACAGGCCCCCATTAACATGATGGGGCTATAGTGGAGCGGGTCGAGAGTTTCAAGTTCCTTGGTGGCCACATCACCAACAAACTATTATGGTCCAAAAACATCAAGACAATCGTGAAGAGGGCATGACTTCCTGCCATCCAGCACCTACAGTTGAAGTCGGAAGTTTACATACATCTTAGCCAAGTCATTTAAACTCAGTTTTTCACACTTCCTGAGATTTAATCCTGGTAAAAATTCCCTGTCTTAGGTCGGTTGGATCACCACTTTATTTTAAGAATGTTAAATGTCAGAATAATAGTAGAGAGAATTATTTATTTCAGCTTTTATTTATTTCAGCACATACCCAGTGGGTCAGAAGTTTACATACACTCAATTCGTATTTGGTAGCATTGCCTTTAAATTGTTTAACTTGGGTCAAACGTTTTGGGTAGCCTTCCACAAGCTTCCCACAATAAGTTGGGGGAGTTTTGGCCCATTCCTCCTGACAGAGCTGGTGTAACTGAGTCAGGTTTGTAGGCCTCTCCACGCTTTTTCAGTTCTGCCCACAAATTTTCTATAGGATTGAGGTCAGGCTTTGTGATGGCCACTCCAATACCTTGACTTTGTTGTCCTTAAGCCATTTTGCAACAACTTTGGAAGTATGCATGGGGTCATTGTCCATTTGGAAGACCCATTTGCGACCAGCTTTAACGTCCTGATTGATGTCTTGAGATGTTGCTTCAATACATCCGCATAATGTTCCTACCTCATGATGCCATTTATTTTGTGACGTGCACCAGTCCCTACTGCAGCAAAGCCCCCCACAATATAATGCTGCCACCCCGTGCTTCACGGTGGGGATGGTGTTCTTCGACTTGCAAGCCTCTCCCTTTTCCTCCAAACAAACGATGGTCATTATGGCCACAGTTCTATTTCTTTTTTTTTTTTTTTTGGCTTAATCAGCTTAATATTGCGGAAAGAATGTTGCTTCCAATGTAATTGTCTGCATCATTTCCAATCCCCCATATTTTTGGGGGTAAATATATATATCCATACACGTATGCATACATGTACACATACAGTGGGGAGAACAAGTATTTGATACACTGCCGATTTTGCAGGTTTTCCTACTTACAAAGCATGTAGAGGTCTGTAATTTTTATCATAGGTAAACTTCAACTGTGAGAGACGGAATCTAAAACAAAAATCCAGAAAATCACATTGTATGATTTTTAAGTAATTCATTTGCATTTTATTGCATGACATAAGTATTTGATCACCTACCAACCAGTAAGAATTCCGTCTCTCACAGACCTGTTAGTTTTTCTTTAAGAAGCCCTCCTGTTCTCCACTCATTACCTGTATTAACTGCACCTGTTTGAACTCGTTACCTGTATAAAAGACACCTGTCCACACACTCAATCAAACAGACTCCAACCTCTCCACAATGGCCAAGACCAGAGAGCTGTGTAAGGACATCAGGGATAAATTGTAGACCTGCACAAGGCTGGGATGGGCTACAGGACAATAGGCAAGCAGCTTGGTGAGAAGGCAACAACTGTTGGCTCAATTATTAGAAAATAAAGAAAATATAAGAAGTTCAAGATGATGGTCAATCACCCTCGGTCTGGGGCTCCATGCAAGATCTCACCTCGTGGGGCATCAATGATCATGAGGAAGGTGAGGGATCAGCCCAGAACTACACGGCAGGACCTGGTCAATGACCTGAAGAGAGCTGGGACCACAGTCTCAAAGAAAACCATTAGTAACACACTCGCCGTCATGGATTAAAATCCTGCAGCGCACACAAGGTCCCCTGCTCAAGCAGGCGCATGTCCAGGCCCGTCTGAAGTTTGCCAATGACCATCTGATGATCCAGGAGGAATGGGAGAAGGTCTGTGGTCTGATGATTCAAAATAGAGCTTTTTGGTCTAAACTCCACTCGCCGTGTTTGGAGGAAGAAGAAGGATGAGTACAACCCCAAACACCATCCCAACCGTGAAGCGTGGAGGTGGAAACATCATTCTTTGGGGATGCTTTTCTGCAAAGGGGACAGGACGACTGCACCGTATTGATGGAGGATGGATGGGGCCATGTATTGCGAGATCTTAGCCAACAACCTCCTTCCCTCAGTAAGAGCATTGATGATGGGTCGTGGCTGGGTCTTCCAGCATGACAACGACCCGAAACACACAGCCAGGCAACTAAGGAGTGGCTCCGTAAGAAGTATCTCAAGGTCCTGGAGTGGCCTAGCCAGTCTCCAGACCTGAACCCAATAGAAAATCTTTGGGGGAGCTGAAAGTCCGTATTGCCCAGCGACAGCCCCGAAACCTGAAGGATCTGGAGAAGGTCTGTATGGAGGAGTGGGCCAAAATCCCTGCTGCAGTGTGTGCAAACCTGGTCAAGAACTACAGGAAACCTATGATCTCTGTAATTGCAAACAAAGGTTCTGTACCAAATATTAAGTTCTGCTTTTCTGATGTATCAAATACTTATGTCATGCATAAAATGCAAATTAATTACTTAAAAATCATACAATGTGATTTTCTGGATTTTTGTTTTGATTCCGTCTCTCACAGTTGAAGTGTACCTATGATAAAAATTACAGACCTCTACATGCTTTGTAAGTAGGAAAACCTGCAAATCGGCAGTGTATCAAATACTTGTTCTCCCCACTGTATATACATACACATACCTATATAGACATACTTTTTTAAAGAATATACCTTTATTATTATTCCCCGCAAACCCTACCACCGATCCCCCAATTGGAGTAAACTGATAAACACTTCTGCTTTTACCTTCAATTTATACATCTTATAACCATTTACAGACATTTTTACAGACATTTGTTTTTATTTGCCAATTATTTTTCAACTGTGCTGTGATGCTTCACAAAAGATTTGAACCTTCCTATCCTCATAGCTTCTACAGATTGTAAATTAAAAATAAACATTTTTGCTAAATAATTATATATTATGATTGATTGACTATGGCTTTTCAAATCCCGCCAGTATTGCTATCTGTAACGTTAGTTCTAGGCAAATGTTGCAATTCTTCAGCCATTCCTGGACCTGTGACCAAAAACGAGCTACATATGGACAATACCAAAATAAATGATCTAATGACTCTGCCTCCTCACAGCAGAAATCTGCAGAGCTGGGAAGATTGTATCCCCCATATATATAACATTCTATTAGTTGCAAGAATTTTGTACAGTAATTTAAATAGAAAAATTCGAAGTTTTGAATCCGGCATTGTTTTGCGTATCAATTCATAAACCATGTGCCATGGAATGGTACATCGAAAATCTCTTCCCAACTATTTTGCAATTTATATGGCACACGCTGTCAGTTTTTTGGTCCTTAAATGAAATTGGTATATGTTTTTTATTTATCACACTTTTTCTTTAACCATTTATGTTCTTTAATATAGGGCCGACATACAAGTTCCTTACTTTTTCCCCCTTCTACTTGCCTCTTCCATTTTTGTGGTAATGCTGCAATTAATTGATTGTCATTTTGGTAGAGCAGACATTTCCATATGTCTGTGTAGTGCATGTGTGACATAACTCCACCAGTCCTATTTAGATATGCCGATAGTGGACAACCTTGTTTTACTCCTCTAGATAGTTTAAAACTTTCTGAGATGTAGCCATTATTTACTATTTACACCTAGGGTTACTATACATCATTTTAACCCATTTTATAAGAGATCCCCAAAATTGGAAATTTCTAGGCATTTAATATAAAACTCCAGTCGTACTTTATCAAAAGCCTTTTCAAAATCAGCTATGAAACCAGGCCTGGTGTCCCCGATATTTCAGAGTGTTCTATTGTTTCCAGTACTTGCCTTAATATATCTCCAATGTATCGTCCATGTAAAAAAAACTGTCTGATTAGGATGAATAATATCTGACAAAACTTTTTTAATTCTATGCGCCAAGCATTTTGCTAGGATTTTGCATCACAACACTGAAGTGTAAGAGGTCTCCAATTTTTTAAAATGGACTGGATCTTTATATATACCACTTGGGTCCTTTTCAGTAATAATGATATCAGACCTTCTTGTTGCGTGTCTGATAATCTAACCATTTATATAGGAAGTGGTTAAAACAAGCTAATAATGGTCTTTGAGTATATAAAAAAAAGGTTTGTATACTTCCACTGGTATGCCATCCAGCCCTGGAGTTTTCCCATCCTTAAAGGCCCCAATTGCATCAAGCAGTTCCACCTCTGTAATTTGGCCTTCACATGAGTCTTTCTGTACAGTGTTAATTTTACATTATTAAGGGAGAAAAAAACATACAATTAGTTTCAGTTAGTGGAGATGGAGGAGCCTGAAACGAAAACTATTCTTAAAGTACTTTACTTTCTCTTTCAAAATATCATTTGGTGAATCGTGCGTTACTCCATCATTTTGTAACAAGTTTTAATACCTTTTTTTGGTAGCATTTCTATATTGAAGATTGAAAAAAGAATTTGGTTCATTTTTCCCCATATTCCATCCAGTTCGCTTTATTTTTATAATATAATAACACTGGATCTTTTTGAATAAGTCCTCCATTTCTTTTTGTTTTTCCTCTAACTTATTCTGTGCCTCTATGGTACCGTTTTTATGCTATCTAACTGTACTGTAGTCCTTCAATTTCCTTTGTTAATATGGACTCTTTTGGATCTAAATTGCTTTTGTTTATAGATGAGTACTGAATTGCATGGCCTCTTAAAGGCCACACTTAAAAGTGTCCCATACAATATGGGGATCTGCTGTACTATGTTATGTCAAAAAAGTCAGTTATAAATTATTTTTGTCCTAGTTCTAACAATTTATCATCTAGTAGGCTTTGATTAATTTCCAATATCCTCGCCCACGTGGAAATTCTGTAAGAGTATATATATGCCAATTATGTGATGGTCCGACCGCATTCTGTCCCTATCAACACTTTTTAAACTTTTGGTGGCCAAGAGAGAATGGTATAAGAAAGTAGTCAAGGCGACTAGCTTGATTAAGTCTCCGCCATGTATATCTCACTAGGTCAGGGTATTTAAGTCTCCATATATCCACTAATTCCAATATATCCATGACATTATGATTTCCTTAAGTGCCTGAGGGTGATAGTTTGTAGTGTGATTTCCCTTTCTGGTCCATAGAGGTATTTTAAGACCGTATTAAAACCTCCCACTATAATAATAGAGTCTAGGTTTGCTTTAGTTGATAAATTCTTATATATATTTTCAAAGAAGGATCATCATTATTTCGGACTGTATAGTTAATAAGCATATCTGTTTATTTGTCAATAACATATGTAAAATAATCATCTACCTTGAGGATCTGTTTGACAATTTGCAACATTTGGATCAAACTTATTGTAAATAAAACATGACCGCCTTTTGCATTTCTTTGCCCAAGTGGGAGAAATTACACTGCTCTCAAAAAAAAAAGGGAACACTTAACAACACAAGTAACTCCAAGTCAAATCACACTACTGTGAAATCAAAACTGTCCATTAGGAAGGAACCTGATTGACAATAAATTTCACATGCTGTTGTGGCAATGAATAGACAAAAGGTGGAAAATTAAAGGCAATTAGCCAGACGCCCCCAATCAAAGGAGTGGTTCTGCAGGTGGTGACCACAGACCACTTCCTATACTTCCTGCTGATGTTTTGGTCACTTTTGAATGCTGGCGGTGCTTTCACTTTCTAAGTGGTAGCATGAGACGGAGTTCTACAACCCACACAGTGGCTCCACGGTAGTGCAGCTCATCCAGGATGGCACATTCAATGCGTACTGTGGCAAGAAAGGTTTGCTGTGGTCCTGTCAGCGTAAGTGGTCCAAGAGCAATGGAGGCGCTACAAAGAGACAGGCAGTACATCAGGAGAACGTGGAGGAGGCCGTAGGAGGGCAACAACCCAGCAGCAGGAACCCGCACCTCCGCCTTTGGTGGCAAGGAGGAGCAACTGCCAGAGCCCCTGCAAAATGACTCCAGCAGGCCACAAATGTGCATGTGTCTGCTCAGATACGGTCAGAAACCAGAACCTACATGAGGGCCCGACGTCCAAGGTGGGGGTTTGTTGCCTTCAGCCCAACACCCGTGCAGGACGTTTGGCATTTGCCAGAGAACACAAAATTGGCAAATTCCGCCAACTGGCGCCCTGTGCTCCCTTCACAGATTGAAGCAGGTTCACACTGAGCACAATGAGCACATCGTGACAGACATGACAGCATCGGGAGATGCCCGTGGAGAACGTTCTGCTGCCTGCAATCAATGCACATTTGTGCCTGCTGGAGGGTCATTTGCAGGGCCTCTGGCAGTGTCCTCCTTGCACAAAGGCGGAGGTAGCGGTTCCTGCTGCTGGGTTGTTGCCCTCCTACGCCTCCTCCACGTCTCCTGATGTACTGGCCGTCTCTGGTAAGCGCTCCATGCTCTTGGACACTAACGCTGACAGAACACAGTAACCTTCTTGCACAGCTCGCATTGATGTGCCATCCCTGGATGAGCTGCACTATCTGAAGCCACTTGTTTGTGGGTTTAAGACTCCGTCTCATTGCTACCACTGAGAGTGAAGCACCGCCAGCATTCAATAAGTGACCAAAAACAATCAGCGCAGGAAAGCATAGGAAGTGGTCTGCTGGTCACCACTGCAGAACCACTCTTTATTGGGGGCGTCTTGCTAATTGCTTTATTTTCCACCTTTTTGTCTATTCCAATTGCACAACAGCATGTGAAATTATTGTCAATCAGTGTTCCTTCCTAATGGAGCAGTTGATTTCACAGAAAGTGTGTATTGGACTGGATTACATTGTGTTGTTTAGTGTTCCCTTTATTTTTGAGCCGTGTATACTTTCTCCCATGGGCAAAAGAAATTCAAAGGGGTGATGGTTTTATTAACAATAATTTTGATACCAAATGTGCAAATTTGTCCCAAACGATCTCAAGGTAGATGGATTACTTTTTACATATGTTATTGGACAATAAACAGATATGGTTTATTACCTATACAGTCCGAATAATGATGATCCTTTCTTTGAAGAATTTATATATAAGAAATTTATCAACTACAAGCAACACTCGACTCTATTATTATAGTGGGAGGTTTTACATACGGTCTTAAAACCTCTATGGCCAGAAAGGAAATCACAACATACAAACTATCACCCTCAGGCACTTAAGGAAATCATGAATGTCATGGATAATTGAATAGTGGATATATGGAGACTTAAATACCTGACCTCAGTGAGAAACATGGCGGAGACTTAATCAAGCTAGTCGCCTTGACTACTTTCTTATTACCATTCTTTGGCACCAAAAGTTTAAAAAGTGTTTGATAGGGACAGACTGCGGTCGGACCATCACATAATTGCATAATATATTACCTTCAGAATTTCCACGTGGCGAGGAAATATTGGAAATTTAAATCAAAGCCTACTGAGATGATCAAATTGTTTAGAACTAGACAAAATATTTATAACTGACTTTTTTTTGACATAACATAGGTACAGCAGATCATATTGTATGGGACACTTTAAGTGTGCCTTTAGAGGCCATGCAATTCAGTACTCACTTACCTAAAACAAACGCAATTTATAGATCAAAAGAGTCCATATTAACAATGAAAATTTGAAGGACTAACAGTACAGTTAGATATGCAATAAAAACGGTACATAGAGGCACAGAATAAGTTAGAGGAAACCAAAAAGAAAATGGAGGAACTTATTCAGAAAGACCAGTGTAATATATTATAAAAATAAAGCGAACTGGATGGAATATGGGGAAATGAACCAAATTCTTTTCATCTCAATATAGAAATGCTACCAAAAAAAGGTATTAAAATTGTTTACAAATGACTGGAGTAACCGCACGATTCACCAATGATATTTTGAAAGAGAAAGTAAAGTACTTTAAGAATATGTATTTCGTTTCAGGCTTCTCCATTTCTCCACTAACTGAAACTAATTGTAGTTTTTTTCTCCCTAATAATAATGGTAAAATTAACATCTGTACAGAAAGACTCATGTGAAGGCAAATTAACAGAGGTGGAACTCGCTTGATGCAAAGGGGCCTTTAAGGATGGGAAAACTCAGGGCTGGATGGCATACCAAGTGGAAGTATACCAAAACCTTTTTTTTATAACTCAAAAGGACCAATTATAGCTTGTTTTTACCACCCATATAAATGGCTAGATTATCAGACACGCAACAAGAAGGTCTGAATATCATTATTACTGAAAACCAGACCTCAAGTGTATATAATAAAGATCCAGTCCATTTAAAAATTGGAGACCCTTACACTTCATGTTGTGATGCAAAAATCCTACAAAATGCTTGGCGCAGAGAAATAAAAAAAAAGTTTTGTCAGATATATTCATCCTAACAAGAAACAGTTTTTTTTTACCATGGACTGATACATTGGAGATAATATAAAGGCAAGTACTGAACAATAGAACACTCTGAAATACGGGGACACCAGGCTGGTTTTCAATATGCTGATTTGAAAGGCTTTGAATAAAGTACGACTGGAGTTTTTTATATAAATGCCTAAGAATATTTCAATTTGGGGTCCTTATAAAATGGGTAAAATGATGTATAGTAACCCTAGGTGTAAAATAGTAAAATAATGGCTTACATCTCAGAAAAGTTTTAAACTATCTAGAGGAGTTAACACAAAGGTTGTCCACTATCCGCATATCTAAATAGGACTGGTGGAGTTATGTCAACATGCAGCTAAACACAGACCATATGGAAATGTTCTTGCTCTACCCAAATTGACAATCAATTATTGCAGCATTACCACAAAAATGGAGACGAGTAGGAAGGGGAAAAAGTAAGGAACTTGTAATGTCGGCCCTATATTAAAGAACATAAATGGTTAAAGAAAAGTGTGAATAATAAAACATATACAATCTTCATTTAAGGACCAAAAAACGACAGGCTGTGCCATATAAATTGCAGAAAATAAGTTGGGGAAGAGATTTTCGATGTACCATTCCATGGCACATCGGTTTATGAATTGATTACGCAAAAAATGCCGGATTCAAAACTCGAATTTTTCTATTTAAATTACTGTACAAAAGATTCTTCAACTAATAGAATGTTTATATATATGGGGGATACAATCTTCCCAGCTCTGCAGGATTCCTGCTGTGAGGACAGATGTCATTAGATCATTTATTTGGGTATTGTCCCATATGTACTCGTTTTTGGTCCACAGGTCCAGGAATGGCCTTGAAGAATTGGCAACATTTGCCTAGAACTAACGTACAATAGCAAATACTGGCGGATTTTGACAAGCATAGTCCCAATCAATCAATAATATAATAATTATTTTTAGCAAAAAAATGTTATTTTTAATTTACAATCTGTAGAAGGCTATGAGGATAGGAAGGTCAAATCTTTTGTGAAAGCATCACAGCACAGTTGAAAAATATATGGCAACATAAAGAACAAATGTCTGTAAAACCAGTCTGTAAAATGTTGTATAAGAAATGTATAAATTTGAAGGTAAAAGCCAGAAGTGTTATCATTTACTCAATTGGGGGATCGGTGGGTAGGGTTTGCGGGAATAATAATAAAGGTATAATCCTTTTAAAAAAGTATGTCTATATAGGTATGTTATGTATATACAGTGGGGAGAACAAGTAACTTTGATACACTGCCGATTTTGCAGGTTTTTCTACTTACAAAAGCATTGTAGAGGTCCTGTAATTTTTATCATAGGACAACTTTCAACTGTGAGAGACGGAATCTAACCACAAAAATCCAGAAAAAAAATAACATTGTAATTTTTTAAGTAATTAATTTGCAATTTTATTGCATGACATAAAGGTTATTATGATACATCAGAAAAGCAGAACTTAAATTTGGTACAAAAACCTTTTTTGCAATTACAGAGATCATAGGTTCCTGTATTCTTGACAAGGTTTGCCAACACACTGCAGCAGGGATTTTTTTGGCCCACTCCTCCATACAGACCTTCTCCAGATCCTTCAGGTTCGGGGCTGTCGCTGCAATTACGGACTTTCAGCTCCTCGCAAAGATTTTCTATTGGGTCAGGTCTGGAGACTGGCTAGCCACTCCAGGACCTTGAGATACTTCTTACGGAGCCACTCCTTAGTTGCCCGGCTGTGGTGTTTCGGTCGTTGTCATGCTGGAAGACCAGCCACGACGCCATCAATCAAATGCTCTTACTGAGGGGAAGGAGGTTGTATGGCTAGATACCGCAATACATGGCCCCATCCATCCTCCATCAATACGGTGCAGTCGTCTGTCCCCTTTGCAGAAATGGCATCCCCCAAAGAATGATGTTTCCACCTCCAACGCTCACGGTTGGGATGGTGTTCTTGGGTTTGTACTCACCTTCTTCTGCTTCCTCCAAACACGCGAGTGGAGTTTAGACCCAAAAAGCTCTATTTTTCAAATCATCAAACCACATGACCTTCTCCCATTCCTCCTCTGGATCATCCAGATGGTCAATTGGGGCAAACTCAGACGGGCCTGGACATGCGCCTGCTTGAGCAGGGGGACCCTTGTGTGCGCTGCATGGAAAAACAAAAAGAAAAGGGGATTTAATCCATGACGGGTAGTGTGTTACTAATGGTTTTCTTTGAGACTTGTGGTCCCAGCTCTTCTTCAGGTCATTGACTCAGGTCCCTGCCGTGTAAGTTCTTGGGCTGATCCCCTCATCCTCCTCATGATCATTGATGCCCCCACGAGGTGAGATTCGTTTGCATGGAGCCCCAGACCGAGGGTGGATGACCATCATCTTGAACTTCTTATTTCTTATATTTTCTAAATAATTGAGCAATAAGTTGTTGCCTTCTCCACCAAGACTGCCTTGCCTATTGTCCTGTAGCCCCATCCCAGCCTTTGTTGCAGGTTCTAAAATTTTATCCCTGAATTGTCCTTACAACAGCTCTCTGGTCTTGGCATTGGTGGAGCGGTTGGAGTCTGTTTGATTGAGCTGTGTGGAACAGTGTCTTTTATTACAGGTAACGAGTTTAAACAGGTGCAGTTAATACAGGTAATGAGTGGAGAAAACAAGGAGTGCTTCTTAAAGAATAACTAACAGGTTCTGTGAGAGACGAATCTTTAACTGGTTGGTAGGTGATCAACTACTTATGTCATCAATAAAATGCAAAATGAATACTTAAAAATCATACAAATGTGAATTTTTCTGGATTTTTGTTTTAGATTTCGTCTCGTCACAGTTTGAAGTGTACCTATGATAAAAATTACAGGACCTCTACATGCTTTGTTAAGTAGAGGAACACCTGCAAAATCGGGCAGTGTATCAAATACTTGTTCTCCCCAACTGTAATGTGTACATGTTATGCATACGTGTATGGATATATATTTACCCCCCAAAAATAAAGGGGGATTGGAAATGATGCAAGACCAATTAACATTGGAAGCAACATCTTTTCCGCAGATTTAAGCTGATTAAGCAAAAAAAAAAAAAAGACC